>NC_059506.1:10044327-10350077 GCF_914767665.1 Harmonia axyridis
CCGCGCCCTGTTTACTGGAACAGTCGGTACGCTGCGGACAATGCCCCAGAAGTAACGATCCAAGTTGTCATGGAGTCCTCCAGTATTTACGGAGACGGTAAAATCAGCGGGCGTACAGTGAAATTGCTAATAGATACAGGTGCAATTAGGACAATTGTGAGACCTGATATACTGAAAGGAGTTGGGAAGACCTTACCTGTGATAGTCAGGTTACGAACAGCAACAGGCAAAGAAATTCCAACACACGGGATGAAGAAAATAATAATGGAAATCGGAGGAATGTCATTTGGATATCAAGTGCTAGTGGCAGATATTACAGAAGAAATGATCTTGGGAATGGATATAATAAAGAAATATGGTTTCCAGATAGATATGGCAAATAATGTCATAAGAATTGGAAAAGTAGAGATTCCATTTCGCTCGTATGAAGAAGCCACGATTCAGGTCCTTTCAACCCAAGACATCACCTTACCCGGCCAAGCAGATAGTTTAGAGAAGGGATATCTGGATGGAGACCTCCGAAATAGTTGCATTCGCCTCATCGAAGCTGACTGTGAAAATAGCCTCGGGAAAGGACTTTTAGTTGGAAAAAGCGGCGGCAGCAATTTGACAAATTTTCAGTTGGGAGGAAATGACTGAATGTATCTTTTTTTTCTTAGTGTTTGGGGGGCTGCCGCCGCTCTCCCCCCCCAACCGAGTCGTAGCTGACGTTCACGAGGCTTTTTTATCATTATTATCTGATGCATCTCACAAAGTATCTCTTGAGAGGAAATAATCAACCAAAGGACCCCGCACGTTTAGTACGGAAAATGGCTTTCCGTGAATTTGGCTGAATTTTTGATATGTTGTAGTTCTTGATGAACTGATCAGAAAAGTCCTTAGCCACAAAGCTCAAAAATGGACAGTTTTCGAGATATGGAGCTTTGAAAATGGATTTTTTGCAATTTTTGGGGTTTTTGCTCATCAATCGGGGAGCTCTCATTTCTGGTTCTGATGGAATTTGGATGTTCGGCGGCCAGAACCCGACTGAGAAATGATCTACCTTGGTTATATTAGGCACCGCCATCGATAATTTTTTATACACTGCTCCACATTGGCTATGAAATGAGATATAAAATCCAAGATCTTCCATACATCTTTTCAAGCCACAAGATGACGCCAGAATAATTCACATGACCGAGAAACGACATATTGTGAGATTTTTTTAAGAGAGACCATAATAACTGAATCCTCATATATCTGATGTCCAATAATATCAAATATGTTAGCCGAAATGTTCATAACCAGGCATCGCGAGCTGTAATGGGGGAAAATGGGAAAATCATAATCATATTTCCTCGGGGATAACAATTGTGATCACTATTGATCTCATTTACATATGATATACGATTTGTTTCTCACAAATCTCGATAATCTGACAATGGGGTGCCAATACATTTTCCTTGGAATGTCTCGAAATTAATGATAGCATCTCACAGACAAACGAATCCGTGAAAATGTCTGCAGTTTTGATGCAATATAGTACTATACGGGTAGAATATAGAAGTCCAAGTGTTGGAAGCTAACTATGAATGGAACATCCGATATTAACCCACGAATTCTTGAAAATAATTTTTTTTTCTATGAACTTTTTGAACTTCACACATACAAATGAATACTATCTAATAATATGATCGTTGGCTAAATGAATGAGTAGATCAATCAAAAACAATATAATAATGAGAGTGACATTCATAATAATAATAACAATAATGATAATAAACAAAAAACAATTTGAAATTATATTAGCAATCGCAAGAAATCATTTAGAATATTATGAATCGAATCGAGGGCAAAATTATCATTATTGTTATTATTATTATGAATGTTATTCTCATTATTATATTGTTTTTGATTGATATACTCATTCATTTTGCCAACGATCATATTATTAGATAATTTTCATTCGTATGTGTGAAGTTCTTAAAGTTCATAGAAAAAAAAAATTATTTTCAAGAATTCGTGGGTTAATATCGGAAGTTCCATTCATAGTTAGCTTCCAACACTTGGACTTCTATATTCTACCCAGATAGTACTGTATTGTATCAAAACTGCAGACATTTTCACGGATTCGTTTGTCTGTGAGATGCTATCATCAATTTCGAGACATTCTGAGGAAAATGTCTTGGCACCCCATTGTCAGATTATCGAGATTTGTGAGAAACAAATCACATATCATATGTAAATGACATCAATAGTGATCACAATTGTTATCCCTGAGGATATATGATTATGATTTTCCCATTTTCCCCCATTACAGCTAGCGGTGCCTGGTTATGAACATTTTGGCTAACATATTTGATATTATTGGACATCAGATATATGAGGATTCAGTTATTATGGTCTCTCTTAAAAAAATCTCACAATATGTCGTTTCTCGGTCATGTGAATTATTCTGTGTGGCATGAAAAGATGTATGGAAGATCTTGGATTTTGTATCTCATTTCATAGCCAATGTGGAGCAGTGTATAAAAAATTATCGATGGCGGTGCCTAATATAACCAAGGTAGATCATTTCTCAGTCGGGTTCTGGCCGCCGAACATCCAAATTCCATCAAAACCATAAATGAGAGCTCCCCGATTGATGAGCAAAAACCCCAAAAATTGCAAAAAATCCATTTTCAAAGCTCCATATCTCGAAAACTGTCCATTTTTGAGCTTTGTGGCTACGGACTTTTCTGATCAGTTCATCAAGAACTACAACATATCAAAAATTCAGCCAAATTCACGGAAAGCCATTTCCCGTACTAAACGTGCGGGGTCCTTTGCACCTGGCTCCCGGACTATGTGTTATGCACTTGCGACTTTCGAGCGAATAATGGAAACCATTTTAAGAGGATTATCATGGAAAACATGTCTCGTTAATTTGGACGATATAGTCATTATTGGGAAGTCATTTGATGAACACCTTAGGAGCTTGAGGGACGTACTTAAAAGATTACGAATGGCCAACCTAAAAATGAGCCCCACATAGTGTCCCATCTTCAAGAAAGAAGTGAAGTACTCGGGACATGTCCTGTCCCAAACAGGTATCAGTGCTGATCCGGATAAGATACGGTAGTGCAGGAGTGACCAGAAAGCAACCCTCTGTATCACAACCAAAACATTGTTGAAGTAAAAAACATATAAGGTGAAATTAGATACCCCAAATCTTTTGTCAATAAATATATCCCCGAACTTTTGAAGAAACTTGTAAGCAACAAAGGCATGACACCCAAAACAATTTAATCTTATTTCAAAGTTCCATATATACCAGGTCTTTCACAGGAAATTAAGAGAACTCTTAAAACACAAAATAATGAATTAGTTTTTATGACAATGGAACTGTTGCTACATTATATAGCAGAATTGAAGATCCAATTGATAATGAACTTAGATCTGGCGTAATATATGCTTTTCCTTGTTTATAGACTGTGATAAATTGTATGTAGGCCAAACAGACAATATTTAAACAACAGAATTGATCAACATAAATATGATATTAGAGATGTAAAAATAGCGAGAAAATTGCTTTGTGTTCCCATTATTTCAAAGATGAACATAGGTTTGATTTTTTAAACGTTGAAATCTTGGATAACGAGAAATATTTTACGAAAAGAAACATCTTAGAAATGATACATATTAACATTAACAAGTCAGTTAATTTCAGATCTGGCACTGAACATCTAAGTAAATTATATAATTCTATACTGACTAGATATAAAAATTTGAAATTATGTTAAATAAAATTTCAACTTGTTGTCTATGGTGAGTCGTTGACAGTTCCTTGTTATAGGTTGATATTTTTCTATGACTGATTCTAGAATATTCCAGTTTTGATATTGCTTGATTGTAATTTTGATGTGCGTAGATATTTTAAGATTTTGTAGTTGGAGATTGATGTTGGCTTTTGATTATGTTCGAAAGAACTTAAATTCATAGAGGTAAATTTAACCATTTTTTCTGACTGCCTCTGTAGTGCAGTCGACTGTAATGCCGAAGGTACCGGGTTCGAATCCTGGCTAGGTCATGGATGTTGTACATATCTTGCGATTATTAGGTCAGACGCTAATGACCATAGCAGTTGATGCCTTCAACGAAAGGAAAAAAATTTACCGTTTTTGTTGTGTATGTTTTTGTCATATTTGGTATTTTTAAGGCCTGATGTAGCAGATGAAAATCTGCGAAACTTTGCCAAATATATTTTAAAGATTCTACAGTCTTTGTTATTATTTCCACCAAAAAAGACCCCTTTTTTGGATTAAAATAATCAATAATCTAATAAGTTTTAGGAACTTACAGTGAGTGACAATAATATTTTCGACGTAAGTATTTTCGATGCATCTCTTCTGTCTTAGGTATAGTCAAAACTAGTGTTGGTCGTAGTCCTCGAGCTCTCAACAGCAATGCGCCATTCAGATCACCGTGTAAAATCAAAACAGACTTTTTAGATGCGACCTTAGACAACTCCGATTGGGCTGTGGATAAACAAAAACATAAAATTCAACTTATATAATATTAAGCCAAATCGCATAAGTAAAATGCACATGTTTTCCACAAAAAGACAAAAATAAGGTGCGTCAAGTTGGTGATCCACTCCCAGAATTTTGGTATCAAATTGTTTTCGGTATTTTGTGCCAATTTTTGCCTTAAAAAAATTTTGTGCCCATTCAGTTTTAGAGATATTTCGAGTTTTTCCCGTGAGTCACCAACTTGACGCTGCGACACATACATGAAAACTTTCAAATTTTTTCATTTGAGTATTTTGTGCCAATTTTTGCCGTATGGAAAAAATGTTGTGCCCATTCAGTTTTCGAGATATTTTGAGTTTTCCCTGTCAGTCACCTACTTGTCGGACGAAAATTTCTTTAGATAAATTGTGCTCATTTTGTGGCGTATGGTAAGGATTTTGTTCCCCTACAGTTTTCGAAATATTTGTTCTTATTCCACTGCGATGGATAAATGTAGAACATCGACGAGCATTGTATTATAAAATTATGCTTCGGATGAATCTGCATTTGCTTATCCTCATATGCTAATCCTAAAATTTCATTTTTACGTGATTGAATACTTCTATCCATTTGCTATTCGATAATTTCATCCTAGAACATTTGATTGACATACTTTTAAGAGGGCCAAAATTGTTTTAACGTGAAAATAAATAAAAAACTTCAATAAGTCGAAAGAAGCAGAATATTCAATAGTGGATATTCATATTGAATACCACCATTTCATTTTTAATACAAAAATCAAAATCAATAATGGAATATTGAAGATTAATGAAACTTATAAGCTTCTAGGATGAAAAAGGAAAAAAATTCAATTCCTTCTGGAAATTATTTATTCCTCCTCATACTACTGTAATTTTTAACAAGATAAAAACGGAATTTTTCCATCACAAAATTACCTCTGTGTGATACAGAGGTGATTCCATCTTCCACATAAATCCATTCATGAAACTGCCTTTTAATTTTCGAGCTAAGTTATTGTGTAGGTACTTAGATGAAGTATTCTGGGTTCATTCAATCCAAAATGCAAACGTTCTTACACTTCTTGCTACCCTAAAAATTTAAAACTTTTCTCACTGATTCCATGATAATAAGAATTCAAATTGAACACTGGTTTGAATACCACTTTTTTGCTGACCTCTAGATAACAAAATATACTCAATTAGCCCAAATTTCTAGTAATGTACAAAACTTCAACCGTTTGTTGGGTTTCTTGAATTTTATTGACAAAACATAACATAACCTTTAAACATAACATTACAGATGCGAGATGATTAGTATTCATAGGTACATAGATTTAGCTTATTATTCTGTAGGTTTTTTGTCATTATAGTGTTGATTATCATTTATGTTTATTTACCTTTATGAAAATGAAAGGTTATATGAATTGTTAACTCTTGTACGAAACGAAGTGAAAAAGCGAAAATAAATGATTGGATATGAATATCAGATTTAATATGGGTGGTTGCAAGCTGAATTTTTTATTATTATGGAATATAAAATAGAAATCAAGAGAAAAATAATCAACATATTTATCTCCCACGAAATTGCTATAACTCATTTATTATATTGAAAATAATACTTCGGTCACCAAAGGGAATGGAAAAAGTGGGTTTATGCTTGTTTTGCTAATATAGTAACCCATTTCCAAAGTTCAAATGGTATGAATTTATGCATGGGAAAACTTCAGTGGGCTGATTTCCAGGTTCGCCATAGCTCATTATGAAAACTTAAAATGGCCATATCTTTTCAACCGAGCCGAATCGGAAAAAATGGTAAATGAAAAAAGTGTTTCTTTTGACCTCAAGAATCTACGGTTAAAATATATGTACAAGTCAAAGACTCACCCTGTATATACAGGGTGTTCTGATTTGTTTCCGACAAACTGAAATGGGTGATAGATCACATCATTTTAAGCAAAAAAAATCCTATGAACATGGGTCCGGAAATGCTTCGTTTCCGAGATACAGGGTGTTAAAGTTGAAAAAATAGTTCGCGTTTTCTTTAATATGTTTTGACTGCTTCGAAATCCTTTCATGAAATAATTCCTATTCAAATATTAAATTCGAATTCATTTTGAAAATTTTTAAGGCGAAATGCATGCGGATTTTCTATTGGCCACTAATAAGTAGAAGTGGTATGCTATGTAATTGTTATTTTTGAGTGTTCTGAATATTCTGTTTCCTGAAATATTGCATTGTTGGGATGCTTTACGAATACTGAGTTTTTATTTTCCTCGAAGGTCTGTAAAATCCTATTTCTCTGTAGATGATTTCTTCTTTGTATGCTTCGTTCGGGCCTTTGGTAACCAATACCATTTTCCTGTATTTGTTGATAAGCTATTAACTTAGTTAACTATAATTATAATTAATGACATCTGAACCTAACACACTTTAAATCTGTCATTGTGTATAGCCATTTTAAATCTATTGCCGCAACAATTGTTGAATGTAAAACAATCAATCATTCGAAGATGTCATTTGTGCATTCAACAGAACGGTGGACATTTCGAACACCTTCTTTAAAAATTATTATGTTATTTTGTTTTGTTCTAAATTGTTACTTCTGAAAAATATTTAATTTAAAATTATTATTTGTTTCTACATGTTTTAGAGATTACAAAAATATGGATTTGGCTTCAAATGCGTTTTTCTCTGAAACGGTTGCCCCTAGCAACTTAAATGAGGTATACCTTTTTTAACTAGAAAAGTCAGGGGAATCGATTTTTTAGTCCAGAATGACGTACAGGGTAGCACAGAAAAATTGCAACGGTTTAGAGGAGACGAAATGATTGCCAGTGGCGCCCTCTAGAAAATACAACCAAATCGACCACAAATTTGAATTTCTCACCTCAAAAAACCCTATGTACCAACTTTCATGCAATTATTTGGAATCAGTCAAAAGATATTTAAGAAAACGCGAATTATTTTTTCAACTTTAACACCCTGTATCTCGGAAACGAAGCATTTCCGGACCCATGTTTATAGAAACTTTTTTGCTTAAAATGATGTGATCTATCACACGTTTCAGTTTGTCGGAAACAAATCAGAACACCCTGTATACAGGGTGAGTCTTTGACTTGTACATATATTTCAACCGAAGATTCCTGAGGTCAATAGAAACCCTTTTTTCATTTACCATTTTTTCCGATTCGGCCCGGTTAAAAAGATACAGGCTGTTGAAAATCGATAAAAAAAATGTCATTTTCCGTTATATCTCGGAAATGCTTGAATAGAAAAAAATGAATTTCGGGATATAGTTTTTCATGTATGTGATGAATCTTCTCCGTACACAAAACTTTATCCACATCTCCCCGTTTCTTCATTATGAACACTTCATCCCATAAAAATACCAGAAATTCGAAGAACCGAACTCTTAAAAGTAACTAGGACGTTCATTGAAGGATATTTAGCTAATTTGAAAAATAAAAGTATTCTTCATATTTCCTCGTATATTGAGCCGTTTTCGAGTAATGTGTTTAAAAAAAAAAAAAATCTGTGAAATTCAAAAAATTGGGTACTTTGGCTAATTGCAACTCTGATAGAAAAGACTCACAGAAATGAATATTTGCTACGTTGTCAGGTCAAAAATCATGGATTGAAACACTGAATTTGCATTGACAAGTGAGGGAACCAGCCGACTTAGTTTGAAAATAAAGTGATTAAGCTCCCCCATTGAGAAAATTCAATTTTTTTTGGTAAATCCGTCGGCAATAAAGCTTGTACCTTTTGAATATGGTATGGGTACAATTCTTGATCTCTCAAGCTGCGATCCACCGTAGATTGCGATATGTTATATCGCAATGTGAGACGTCTCCTACTTATCCACCATGTTGATAGCGAGGGTTCCATGATCACGCAATCTTTGAACAATCCTTACCAAAGTTCTCTCATTTGGCTGTTTCCTATTTGGAAACAGCCTTCCATAAGCTTCTTTAGCTCTTCTCGCTATTTTTCCATTTGTGAAATAGCATTCCAACATATCTACCATCTCCTGGTTAGAATACATTCTGCTAATTTCCACTTAACACACTTAAAGAACTTCACAAACAAACACTTTACACTAAACAAACACCTTACACTAAACAAACTAAACACACTTAATAAGTTAAACGCACTTAGGTAACACTTAACAAACTAAATACACTTAGGTAATACTTATCATTTACATTAAACAAAGCAACAGAAATCATGATACCATAAATTCGAATTTCAATTGTTTTCGGATAATTCTATGCGCATGACCGATCAACATAGAAGAATCTCAAATAATTTTTTGAACAAACCATCAAATTTATGAATTAATAAATTTATTTTATTATGAATTTCATTAAATGTAATAATTAGTATCATCCGAAATGTTAAATCGAATTTTGTATAATAAAATAAGTCATAATATGCTAGATTACTGGATGTTATGAACGATTTGAACTATTGCGCATGGCCTCAGAGTTTATTACTCTATGCGCATGGCCAAACTGAAAATTTGAGAAATCTCGAAGAATTGTGGTTATGTTTGGCAAACAAATGGAATAATTCGATATTTGATTCGAAAATATTTTATGTTTCAATAAGAAACAACATAGTTCGGCGTAAGTAAGTTACTAAGTTATATAATATAAATAATATATTGAATAATTATTGTATTTTTTCAGATCTCCTAATAATTCATCGAATCATTCAGAAAAACACCATAATGAATTTAATTGGACGACGATTTTCCTTCGTGATTTATTTCGTGAAGATGATTGCCCACTATATACAGAGAAGTTTCAGATGACCTGTATTTAAAGAGAATCTTGAACCCCTTCAAATTAAATCCAACCGGAAACAGTTTGCTGTGAGGTGTTCATGATTTCATAAGGATAATTTTTCCATATAATGAATGGAAAAGTAAATTGATTAATTGAAATAACCAAAAATCTACAATACAATGATTCTGTTGATAAATTCAACTACTTGAATAAGTGAAGCACTAGTTCTATAATGAATATTTATTCAAACTTCATACTTATTGATGTACTGAAGAGTAATTTCAAAGTCACTGATTTCACCATTAACGCAGATCCTATCCTATTATCTAGTAAATGTACTGATCCAATCCATATGTTTCAGAATCAATAGCTATTGATATTTTAAGGCATATACATAGTTTGTAGTTACTGTCCTTGGTTTATAGATATTATAATAATATAATGAATACATCTGAGATCAGGAATCATTGAGAATTAATTCGAATAATGGCAGGCCTAATTTGATAATTATTGGCTAAATATTGAATGTTTTTTATTTCGCACAATCCATCTGAGGCTAAATGAATCTACGTAAGAAGTATAAGAGTAAAATAATGTTAAACCTGGTTATTTATCAATTAAATGAAAATAAAGACAATTTATTATTATGGTAGTTTGTACTTCAATTCCTGTTTTTTGATATGCATTTTTTTGTTTCAGTAATGAAAAATCTTTATTTCAAATTGCTTTGAATGTTGTATACCTACTGTTGGGCACAAGAGAAATATTTTTCTATTTTGATTGGAATACTGGATTTATAGTAAAAAAGTGGATTTGGCAATAATACATGATTTCAAGTCACTGTTAATCTTTCGATAAGTTTATCAAAAGCTTCAGTTCATTGAGTACTTTTGAAAAAAAGGTATACCTTACAAGAATTCAAAATTTATTTTACATGTAGTTGATATGTGAAAACAAAAAAAAAAGATTACATAATTGTTGGGAAGTTTCATATTTTCAGTATATCTGTTCGATAACAAACAAGTAAATTTACTTGTACGTTGTACTTCCCTTTTTCTAGCCGAATACCATTTTACCATCTTCAGGAAAATAAAATTTTCGAAGATGTTGATTATAACATAAATAATATTAAGGAAAGACTAATTGCTTCTTTATTATCGAAAGTGTTCGAGAGCATTTTTTGAAGTTACCTATTGGGTATCAAATTTTCAGACAGAATATTGGCATTAGTGAACACTAAGAAGAAAAGGATTTCAAATATTTTCATGATAACAAATTACTGAGCTTTGGCACAGCCCTATAATATGAAGATCTTTCATTCAAGTTAATATTCTATTTTGAATTATTCTCATTTTCAAATGAATTTTCACAAACT
Organism: Harmonia axyridis; assembly: GCF_914767665.1. Taxonomy (NCBI): domain Eukaryota; kingdom Metazoa; phylum Arthropoda; class Insecta; order Coleoptera; family Coccinellidae; genus Harmonia; species Harmonia axyridis. Next base: position 10,054,982 of record NC_059506.1, read on the forward strand.
AGGCTCCTTATAAAATAACACCAATCAAGATCTGAAATCCCATTAAAAACTGCTGCTACCAAACATTAGTATAATCTTCTTCCAGTCTTCTGAGCTTTCATCGATACATAACAATACATCCTAAAATTTCATTTTTACGTGATTGAATACTTCTATCCATTTGCTATACGATAATTTCATCCTAGAACATTTGATCGACATACTTTTAAGAGGGCCAAAATTGTTTCAAATGAAAATAAATAAAAAACTTCAATGAGTTGAAAGAAGCAGAATATTCAATAGTGGATATTCATATTGAATACCACCATTTCATTTTTAATACAAAAATCAAGATCAATAATTAATCAATAATAGAATATTGAAGATTCATGAAACTTATAAACTTCTAGGATGAAAAAGGAAAAAAATTCAATTCCTTCTGGGAATTATTTATTCCTCCTCATACTACTGTTTTTTTTAACAAGACAAAATCGGAATTTTTCCATCACAAAATTACCTCTGTGTGATACAGAGGTGATTCCATCTTCCACATAAATCCATTCATGAAACTGCCTTTTCATTTTCGAGCTAAGTTATTGTGTAGGTACTTGATAAAGTATTCTGGGTTCATTCAACCCAAAATGCAAGCGTTCTTACACTTCTTGCTACCCTAAAAATTTAAAACTTTTCTCACTGATTCCATGATAATAAGAATTCAAATTGAACACTGGTTTGAATACCACTTTTTTGCTGACCTCTAGATAACAAAATATACTCAATTAGCCCAAATTTCTAGTAATGTACAAAACTTCAACCGTTTGTTGGGCTTTTCGAATTTTATTGACAAAACATAACCTAACCTTTAAACATAACATTACAGATGCGAGATGATTAGTTTCATAGGTACATAGATTTAGCTTAAAATTCTGTAGGTTTTTTGTCATTATAGTGTTTTGTGGTTGTAAACTTGGCAACGTGGGAAGTCCACAGATGATTATCATTTATGTTTATTTACCTATATGAAAATGAAAGGTTATATGAATAGGTAACTCTTGTTTCGAAACGAAGTGAAAAAGCGAAAATAAATGATTGGATATGAATATCAGATTTAATATGGGTGGTTGCAAGCTGAATTTTTTATTATTATCGAATATAAAATAGAAATCGAGAGGAAAATAATCAACATATTTATCTCCCAAGAAATTGCTATAACTCATTTATTATATTGAAAATAATACTTCGGTCACCAAAGGGAATAGAAAAAGTGAGTTTATGCTTGTTTTGCTAATATAGTAACCCATTTCCAAAGTTCAAATGGTATAAATTTATGCTTGGGAAAACTTCAGTGGGCTGATTTCCAGGATCGGCATAGCTCATTATGAAAACTTAAAATGGCCATATCTTTTCAACCGAGCCGAATCGGAAGGAAAAAATGGTAAATGAAAAAAGTGTTTCTTTTGACCTCAAGAATCTACGGTTAAAATATATGTACAAGTCAAAGACTCACCCTGTATATATATGTATATATATATATATATATATATATATATATATATATATATATATATATATATATATATATATATATATATATATATATATATATATATATATATATATACAGGGTGAGTCTTTGACTTGTACATATATTTTAACCGTAGATTCTTGAGGTCAAATAGTACATACCGAAATACAGAGTTGTAAAGATCTTATTTGAACACAAATCAATAGTTCACAAGAAAGTAACGAACTTGAACATCAACAATTTCAGCGAAAAAAGAAATCTGATTCTTGATGTCGCTTTTGTGTTGAGCAATCCTTCCCTTCAAAAGCTGAGACGTCTGACCAATATACACCTCACTACATATTGAACAAGGAATACAATATACCACACCACTCATATAATCAACAGTCATCCTATCTTTCACTCGACTGTATAATCTGTCAATTTTAAAATAAGATTTCTGAATCAATCTAATTTTTGTGGTCTTTAGGAGGTTAATTATTGCATTAGTCATACCATTTATTAGGGAAATAGATGAGTAAAAAATTCTATCTGCGTTCTCAGTGTCCACAGTGGTGGATGCGCCCCTCGTAGGCTGTCTCGAAGGAGTTGTATTATAAATTAATCTGGACAACAACATTTTTGGGTATCCATTCTCTAGCATCAACTGTAACAATAACCTCAGATTCTGCTGCCTTAGACTTGGATGGGCAACTTTTTCGATACGATTCTTCAATCCTAAAATCATGTTCACCTTTTGTCCATGTGGATGATTAGAAAAAAAGTGTAAGTATCTCCCTGAACTTGTTGGTTTTCGGTACCAATCCCGAATCAGCCTCTTTTCCAGTGTTCGAATCACCCTTGTATCCAGGAATGGGACACCATTCGCTGTTTATTCCTCCAACGTAAACTGCATGCTCTCATGTTCACTGTTGAACCTGTCTAGAACGAAAGCAACCTGATCTTTAGGTACAGCACATATTAGATCATCAACATATTTCTTGATGAAAGGAATGTGAAAAGGAATATTGGCAAGAATGCAGTCCAGAAGGAAATCCATTACTACTTCAGCAATAGAAGGACTAAAGTTGGAACCCCTAGGGAAACCTAGCACCTGTTTGAAGAACCTACCATTAAAAAGGAAATAGTTCGAAGAAAACAGGAACTTGATGGCATAGATGAATTCTTCTTTTGGTAGACTTGTTCTCAACAGCTGAAACTGTCAACTCGACAGGAATGTTGGTGAAAAGAGATACAACGTCCAGGCTGATCAGGACATAATCAACAGGTAACTGGAAATCATTCACGTATTGGGCAAAAGAAAAGGAATCTTCAATAAAATATCTACTTCTGGTAGAAGAAGATATTTAGACAGGATGTCTGATACAAAAACTGACAGTTTGGATGTGGGGGTGTTAACAGATGATATTATTGTTCTCAAGGCAAGAGTGGGTTTGTGGATCTTTGGTAAACCGTAGAATCTAGCAGGAACTGAATTGTAAATGTACAGTAATTTACCTTGTATTTGTGTTATGTGGCCCTGACTGACCCATCGCTTAATCAATGCATTACATTTACCTTGCATAGTAATGGTTGGATCTCTGTTTGGAAGAAGTTGGTAATGTTGTTCATTGAGCAAAATTGTGTTGGAGAGCTCTATGTACTGATCCTTATCCATCAATACCGTAAAATTGTCTTTATCAGCCCGTAACACAAGCAATTCTTGATGTTCACTTAGATACCTCTGACAGTAGTAAAATTCTCTCTGGAAAACACTATTAGTACTTTTTCCAGGTTTGATATAGTTGGTGACTATATAAGCAGCTTGGGAGCGTTTGATGTTCTTTCCCTCATCTGACAGTCGATCATTAAGATCAATAATGCTCTCTACATCTGGAAACATCCTTTAAATGAATATCAATGCCGAATTTGGAGCCCAGTGCTAGGAATTTCAATATTCTATCTGGTATAATGATGGAACTAACATTCTTAACCCACCTTTCTTGTAGTTCCACTCTCTTTAGAAGTTCATCTGATTGAGCTCTCACTTTCATCAGATTTCTCTCCCTGATAGCAGCAAATTCTCTTCTATACCTTCTGGACTGGTGATATTCAAAACGACTCAGCATCTCTGGTGGCAGCAACCCCTTCAAGATCTGCCACAACCTGAAAGAATCACACTCCATTCTTTCTATCGTGGTCACAGTCACAGTGATCTCAATTTGAAAAACCAATCCCCTCTGACTCAACTGGTCTAGAACATGGGAATCATTCTTTCACGTTATCCCGCGACTGCAGAACTTGTGGAAATTCTGCCCCCATGTGATTCATCCAATTCACTCCCACTGAACTGGTCATAATGAATCAAATAAGGATAGATAGATCTAATATTGTTTACATCCCTTCTGTAATTCATCGAACAAGTTTGGTGTTTGATATGATACATCTCTAAGAAACATCTTTTCTTTACTTCACATTCAAGGATTTTGGTGAAATCATAATTCATTGGATGGTCTTTGTCCCGGGTATAGTCCGCTAGGGCACAAATCTTGTTTGGATTCTTGATGTCGCTTACAAAAGCGACAACACAAACACAACTCAAAAGCGACTCAACACAAGTTGAGCAATCCTTCTCTTCAGAAGCTGAGACGTCTGACCAATATACACCTCACTACATATTGAACAAGGAATACAATATACCACAACACTGATATTATCAACAGTCATCCTGTCTTTCACTCGACTGTATAATCTATCAATTTTAAAATAAGATTGCTGAATCAATCTAATGTTTGTGGTCTTTAGGAGGCTAATTAATGCATTAGTCATACCATTTAGTAGGGAAATAGATGAGAAAAAAATTCTAGCTGCGTTCTCAGTGTCCACAGTGGTGGATGCGCCCCTCTCTTCATTCGTTGGCTGTCTCGAAGGAGTGAATCTCATTTTAAAATTGACAGCATTTTTGACAACCTCTCATTCGATTATTCTGTTTACTTCATTTACATTTAGTTGGCACGAAATCGTGGAGGAAAAACTACTCTTATCAATTAATCTTCAAATTAATTTAAATGAGATATGATTACTTCAAACATGATTATAATTGATTTCTACTCCTCTGCTAACGAAGTATCAGATCTTTTTTCGCTGAAATTGTTGATGTTCTTGTTCATTGCTTTCTTGAAAAAAAGTTTGAAAAAATTGAAAAACTATAAATAGCCGACAAGAGCAATTCAGTCAGCGAAAAACCATAGTTAAGGTCACATCGCTTGAATCGAGATAGCAAACCTGAAACAATTGAAAAACAAAAGAAGTTATTTACGTAAATTGAAGGATAGCAGAAATTATACAAATACGTACTTGCAAATCAACCATTGTGTGAGGAAGATACATAAACATTTTTAATCAATATCAAGGAAGAAGTTCCTTATTTTCGAGTAAGAGTATGAAGCAGTATTATATGGAAAATAATTATAAAAAAAACAAATATATGAAGAATAAGGTTGAAATCTGAGGTTAGAAGCATAGAGGACAATATCACAGATCAAGATTGGCTTGTTAAATGCGGATGAAGATTTAGATAAGTAATATAAGATTAAATAGATAGGAATTTAGTTTTGGATAAGAATTTTGAATAGTTAGTGAATTCAGAAATTTTAATTAAATTTTTAGATCAAATTAAATTTGACTTGAATCCAACTGAGATCAAGAGTCGGCACGAAATAATTCAAAAAAAAATGTATCAATTTTCAGTTATTGGATCGAATCCTTTAAAATTTATATTAAATCACCAAAAAGGAAACGCAGCTTGTATAAATACCATCCATAACAATATAATTCGTAAGGTATATTAACACACAATTCTCGGATCAGTAGTTCCTCATTGCGGAGAATCTTCAATTTTCCCGATAGCTCAACGGCGAAAGAGTCCGACATGTAATTCAGCAGTTGCGGGTTCCAGCCCCGCTCGCGGAGGTACTTTTTCCAGAATTGAAAAATTATCTGAACGTCGTGAAATCAATTTGATATGTTATTGATATACAGACGTGAAACCATTATTTATCTATACATAACAAGGTTAGCAATAGATTGACTCGGTGATGCCCACATAGGAGTGCCATCCAATTCTTTGTAGGAGTTACCTTCAAAAGAAAAGAAACTACTCTCGAAAAACACGTCTATCAGGGACAAGAACATCTCTTTATTGATCTCTGTGAAATTCTGTATAAAGTTCCAACGTTTTTCAATTATTCTAATGACTAATTGTTTAGGAATACATGTGAAAAGTGATATTACATCGAAAGATACTAGCATGTATCCCCATCTGGAACTATAACGTCTTTCAACTGTTCTACAAGGCTATGTGAATCATCTAAATTGTATGTTGAACTGGATAAGACTGAACTAAGTAAATTGTGGATGTAATAGGAAATAGCTAGTGATGGGCATCCTTTTTAAAATGCTCGGTAACATTCGAGCATCGAAATGTTCGCATGGCTAAATACTCGGCACTCTATCTTCAGTGCGGAGACTCGCATCTCGAAAGTCTTCGTTTGATTTCGTAATTCATATGCTGTATCTACTCGTACTCGACGAGGAATCCTCGTGTACATTTCCGATTCTCATGCTCGTAAATTAAATCGTGATAAGAAAGAATTAGGATTTAGGAATAATGAATAACAAAATAACTTGGTCTTGATCAGCGAATGATATGTGTGTGTGGGTGATCTTTTTTTTTGGGAATATTTCGCAGCACCACCACTGAAAACTGAGGTTAACTATATTTGTATTTATCGGCGTTGAATGGTGAAAACTGAAATGGAAGATAAGTTCCACACAGCCACTTGATTATCAGCTTTGCTGAAGTATTTCCAAACAAATGACTTCTTGGCTCCAAGACGCATTTTTATTTTCGGAAATAATTAATCGTTCCAAGATGAAATTACCTTCGTTGAAACATTCGAAGGAAAATGTATGAGCAGGGCCGTCGCTAGGGGGTAGGCAGGGGAGGCGACCGCCTAGGGCGGCATTTCAATCTTGATCAACAAAAATCATATGTGTAGAAATTCAAAGTAAGAAATGAGATTTAAATCGGTTAGAAACAACACGAAAATATACAGACAATTTAATCAACATTTTAAACTATCAAAGGTGCCGCATTATACACAACAACTCATAAATATCCAGATGTCGTGTAAACCCTCTCACAGCTGTTTACTGTTTACGAGATATTGAGGCTAAAAAACACATGTTCTAATCAGGCGTGTCGGCCTTCTCTTTGTACACTGCTCAATTTTATTGCTTTATTAGGGTACCTAGCCGGTGGAGGATATTTTTCTCTACAATTCTTCAACCAGAATGCCTATTCCCAGATGAATGCAAAATATACGAGAAACGTTTCCATTTCATCATTTCCATCTCATCCTTCCTAAGAAATACATATCTGAGAAGTTTATTTTATTTTATACCACGTTCCATTATATAACAATATTTTTTTGATCGTACTGTATGTGCAAAGTGAGTGTTATATTCTGAATTTTTCGATTTGCCTTTGGATTTAAGGATTTCAAAGTAGATTACTGAAGGTAAGTTCTATAATTTTTTATTTTCATCATTTCCTTATTATTATCATTTTTCGGCACTGGGAAGTACCTACGTTCGAAGCGTCGGATGATGAGATAGACTTAATAGAAAAAATCATATTCATTTATTTCAAAATGTAAGGTGCCGAAAGAGAAAACAAAAATTTCAAGATAATATTTTTCTAAAACGTTCTCATACTTCCCTCGCCCGGAACTTTCAATTGCTTCTTGAAGAACTTTTTCTTAATTAAATACTGAATCAGGGCCCGCTCTGGAGGCTGGCTGATTGGCATTTCGCCGGGGCGGCAAATATTGGAGGGCGGCATTTTCAATTTTTTTCAGAAATCCGAATTCCAAGAAGAAAGTGTTGAATACTTTTTTTTAATTTCCAAGAATTTCACACATGATTTTTCATCAAATTAATTAGTTTTGGGGGTGGGCGCATTCGAATTTGAAATAATGGTTCATCCGTATCATCCGATTGTTACACACTATCATCTTAAAGATAAAAAACAAAATGTTCAAGCGTTTTATAAGATACTTTTTTGCAAAGGTATCTGAATTTGAATTCATAAGAAATAATTACACTCAATACATTTTGCGTCCATAAAACCCTTCTAACTTTTTATAAAAATTCTCACCCCGAACAAGGGCGTAGACTTGTATTTTTGCCGGGGCGGCAGAAACGCTAGAGCGGGTCCTTATTGAATATTATTATGAAATATTTTTACATTTATTTATTTATACTCGTGTATATTATTCGTTTTTACCAATCCTCAAATGCCAATTTTGACATTTAATTAATTAACTTTTCGATCATTTGAATAAATCATCGAAAAGTTAATTCGTTGAATATTTTTTCCGGAAAGATATTTTTTGTTCTAGTCATTCATATTATGTATTCCTATTATTGTTCCTTACCAATCCTAAAATGATTTTCATTTTTTGTACAAGTTTGAACTTGTTGGTTTTGTTTATATTTTTTCTATGTTATTATAATTAAAATTTTACAAACTGTCGCCTTCAACTTTTTCATATTTCGGTAGAAGACCCCGATAACCCAAAATAATTTTTTTGCATTCTGCAGAGTTGACTGTTAGGGCGGCAAATTGGGTATTTGCCTAGGGCGGCAATTTCGCTAGCGACGGCCCTGTGTATGAGAGCTATCCCCTTTTATTTTATAGGAATAAGAGTTTCTAATAATTAATAGATGGCTTTGTACTTTTCTGACTTGAATTCAGAAAATGTATATTTTGTTGAGATCACTCTGACATGCCAAATGCATATTATTTACAATTTATGAAACTTAAACTCGAGTTTCAAATAAATTTGGAATAGAAACTCAAGTATTCCCTAATTATTGGTGTGAATGGAATAAAAAATTTAAAGATTTCATGAATGACATAAATCTCAGGCATCACAGTGATTTCCCGGAGACGCATATCCAGCTGAGTAATGAATTGTTCCCGGTGACTGAATGATCCAAATTAGTGATGGGCATCCTCGGATAGAAATACTCGGTTAACCGATTTTTAAAATGCTCGGTAACAGCCGAGCATCGAAATGTTCGCATCGCTAAATACTCGGCACGCTATTTTCAGTGCGGAGACTCTCATCTCTAAAGTCTTCGTTTGATTTCGTTATTCATATGCTGTATCTACTCGTACTCGACGAGGAATCCTCGTATACATTTCCGATTATTTACGATTCTCGTGCTCGTAAATTAAATCGTGATAAGAAAGAATTAGGATTTAGGAATAACGAATAACAAAATAACTTGGACTTGATCAAAGAAGAATATGTGTGTGGGTGATCTTTTTTTTTGGGAATATTTCGCAGCACCTTACTGAAAACTGAGGTGTAGTATATTAGAATTTATCGGCGTTGAATGGTAAAAACTGAAACGGAAAAATGAAGATTAGTTGCTCCTCCAAAATATTTGGAAATTTTTTCACGAAATAGACACACAGCCACTTGATTATCAGCTTTGCTGAAGTATTTCCAAACAAGTGACTTTTTGGCTCAAGGACGCATTATTATTTTCGCAAATGATTAATCGTTTCAAGATGAAATTACTTTCGTTGGAACATTCGAACTGAAATGTATGAGAGCTATCCCCTTTAATTTTATAAGATTAAGGGTTTCTAATAATTCATTAATGGCTTCGTACCTTTCTGACTTCAATTCAGAAAATGTATTATTTTGTTGAGATCACTCTGTCATGCCAAATGCATATTATTTACAATTTATCAAACTTCAACTCCAGTTTCAAATAAATTTGGAATAGAAACTCAAGTATTCCCTAATTATTGCTGTCGGTGACTGAATGATCCAAATGTCTACCAAGTGATAACATGTGTATTTTATTACTTAGCGCAACGTATTCGGGAATTTTTGGCTATTGCCGACGATATTTTAATATTTTTAACGCATTGAAGGTCATATCGCATACGAGGATTTTTATTCGAATAAACATCCGATTTTTGAAATGCTCGGTTATCGAATAACCGATTATTGAAAACATCCGCTTATGCCCAACACTATGAAATACCACTATATTGGGAATCAATGCAACTCACTATGGGTCTAAGGCTAAATTCATCTTTGATTCCTGAGGCAATAGAATTTAGGAGGGACACTATTATATCTAACTATCTTTCTACATTCATCCTTTGTTATAATTTTGCGATCTAATAATTGTTTATAATTGAATTGTTTTTTTTCTCAATCTTGTTTGTTGAATCTGAGTTAAGTTTCAAGTATAAATAAGGATCACTAAACATGTTATATATCTCTTGTATGGATTCATCTCTATCCATAACAACAGTGATGTTACCTTTGTCAGATTTGCTAACTAACAAATTTGGGTGATCTTTTATGAATTTTGAAGTAGCTATTAAGTCTTCCTTTAGATATTGTTGGGAATGAATGTTTCAAATACTCATATTGTAGTTCTTAATAGATCTGACACAATCTGATTTATACACGTTTTTATCAATATCAGTTAACTGCTGTTGGGATTGAATGCAGTATTCTATATCTTTTATCATGTCTATGATGGGTAGTTTATTTGGGAACAGACCGTCATTCGGACCCAAACTCAATATTGTTTTATCTGCGTCAGGTATAACGATATTCTATATTCTATGAATTAATGCTGTGATAAATGTTATCGGCTTGTGTTGAATTCTATGATTTGAATCAAAATGGTGGGCACGAAATGGATATTCTGAACAAAAACTGATATTTCTGAAGGCACTAACGATCCGGCCCGAAGGACCAAATTCTATGTTGGGGAAAATTCAGTTGGATGAACTGAAAGTGGTTCAACCTTATTCGAAAATTAAGTTGCAATATTTCTAATAGATTTATGAAAATAGTGGACTGCGTATTGAATTTGAGTAAATAGAGAGTCCCAACACTTCACAAATAAGGAAAAATGAAATTATCATCAATAAAACTGGTTGCTTACCCTTAGGTGGATGAACTTGAAGAAAAGGGATCTTAGCAGTACTCACGCCCCAGAAGCAGATATAAGGAGCTCAACAACCTGATCGGAGGTGGAAGATCCTTCGGATGAAATGCTTCAAACTAGTTAATGAAACTTCAATTGTCCTTGTGATATTCACCATTCACGTCACTGACAAAGGCGAAAAAAAAAACTCCACATACTAGTTTTGATTTTAATTTCGATCACAAATTGAACTGATGTTCTTTGAATGAATTCAATTTCACTTTGAAATTGTATTCTGAATGGAAACAAGAATTTCGATTTTTTGAATTGAAAATTTGGAAACTATGAACGCATATGACAATCTTCCGTTCTTTACGTAAAGATGCATACTGAATTATCGAGATTGAAACATAAGTGCGTTTTCAATCTTTATCAGGAGAGGTGAGGGGTAAAACATCCCACAACTGTTATTAATATTCATTCGGTCGCTTTGAACCGAAAATGGATAAGTGTAGATTTTGAATTATTGAATGGAAAATACTGGAATTTTCTTTGCGTTCACCTGGCGAGAACAGTAAGGAGGTGATTTTCGTTTAACTTCCTTGAACGATCATCGCTACAGGCAGTACATAACTTGAGTCTACGAATTCAATTCAAATTTTGCCACCATTCCACCCTCAGAAGCCGCAGCCAAGCAGCACACATATCGAGTTTTCCATCAGGTACAGCAGTGGCTTGGAAACGCTCTACCAACAGAGGAGTGGGGTTGGCAGACAGATCAGGGAAACTTGATCCCTATACCACCCTCAAAGCTCCAGCCCCAGACAAGCTGCTGACGTTGATAAGCTGCAAGTGTCATAAGGGGTGTAGGGGCAATTGTGGATGCAGAAAAATTGGATTATTCTGCACAAGGTTGTGTGACTGCAATGATCACTGCTCTAATCAAGAAATTATCTTTGATGTGGACGACGGTATATATGACCTTCTGGAGTCACCGCTTTCATCTGAAGATATTGAAGAAGCTGAAGGTACTTTAAAACATACATCTTATCAACTCGCATGTGATATATTCATTTATTTTCTGTTTCAGTGGATCCGCCATCAGATGAGAGCCAACCCTGTCATCAGCATCATCATCACTCAGCTCCCTGCGTTCACTGCTGGACATAAGCCTCCCCCATTTCTGCCCATTCCTTCCTGTCTTGAGCTCTTTGTATCCAGTTGCCTGCACATCTCTTTAGATCGTCCGTTCAACGTGTAGGAGGTCTTCCTCTGCTTCTTTTATCCAAGCGCGGTCTCCATTCGAGCAGCCTCTTCGTCCATCTCCCGTCCGTCATTCGTGCCACATGTCCAGCCCACTTCTACTTGAGCTTTCGAATTTGGACAACTACTTCTGTGACGCCTGTTCTTCTTCGCAGATCCTCATTTATTATATGATCCCGCAATGACACCCCGAGCATGGACGTTTCCATTTTACGCTGTGTTACCATAAGTTTGTTAGCACTTGCTGTTGTTAGTGTTAAGGTTTCAGCTCCATAGGTCATGACCGGCAACACACATTGATCAAACACCTTCCTCTTCAAACATTGTGGTATGTCGCTTTTAAAAACGTCCGCAAGCTTTCCATAGGCTGCCCAGGATAGTGTAACTCTTCTTTTAATTTCGCACGTTTGGTTGTCTCTTGAGATTTGGACCTCATGACCAAGATAATTATACTTGTTCACCAAAGCTACTTCCTCATCACCAATAAAATCTGCTCACTGGGAACTAAATTTGTCTTATATTTTGTTTTTGAGATATTCATTTTTAGGCCTACGTCAGCACATGCGTTTTGTAGTTCCCGTAACATATCCTTGATGTCCTTAAGGTTATCTGCTATCAAAACTATATCATCCGCAAATCCTAGATTTGATAAGTTTCGACCGTCTATATTTAGGCCCTTGTTTTTCCAATGTAGTTTCTTAAACGCATACTCCAAGACCGTTATAAAGAGTTTGGGCGACATCGTATCTCCCTATCTAACACCTCTGCCGATTTGAATGCGTTTGGTATTTTCATGAAGTTTTACCATTATTGTAGCATTTTTGTAGATATTGTAAATCAGCTTTGAGTATCTGTAGACAACCCGACATTCCTGTAATGCACTGAGGACCGCCGTCGGTTCTACCGAAAGCAAGTACTTAGTGGTCTATTGTATTCAATGCTTTTTTCAATTACCGTTTTCATGCTCTGCAAATGGTCATTTGTTCCGAATTTAGCAGGGAAGCCCGCCTGCTCTTGAGGTTGATAGAAATCCAGTTTTTTCTCAAGTCTTGCTGTTATTATTTTTGAGAGCAGTTTATAAAGGTGGCTCAGAAGGCTTATGGGTCTGTAGTTCTCAAGTTCCACTATATCGCCTGTTCACGCCAAGTGAACGTTCTTTTTTTTTCTAAATCAATTTTCTCAAAACTTTTCGATTTTCAGTTATTAAATTTTGAATGAATTTTAATGTAGTATTTATCGTAATTTTAAAACAGCTGTGATCTCTGCCGCTTAGCGCACATGTTGTGATTTCCATATCAGTCAGTATCATTCTTTACGTCTTATACGAAAGATTTGATTGTTTCCATTCTGCTACCAAATATTAATATAATTATTGTTCTAATTTACGTACACAAATTTCGGAAAATATCGCATTTTCAACGCATTGTTCGCTGACAATCGAAGTTGTGTATATCAGAAATACAGTGTTTCTGTTCCATAAACATTAAATCAAAAGACTCCGTTTGAGAAATAAAGTTGTCACCAGTGGCGTACTCTGTGACATTCCTAAGGATAAGTGGGGTCGAATTAATAATTTTCCAGCTTGTCAATCATAAAGGATCTACCACTTCTGGTTCAGTTTGTCGAGCTCAATCAATCTGCTTCTGGAAGCTGAGGACTGCTGCAAGATCCATAACTTAAGTTCACCCACTTCTAGGTAAGAATATTATTTTATTATTACTTTGGTTTCACTTGTCCTTTTCGTTTTCATACTGTGTTGGGATAAGATTTAACTCTAAATACAGTCCACTAAAATTTTCTTTGTAAATCCCCAACATAATTTGGTCCTTCGAGCCGGATTGCGTCCAATTTCAATATCTCAATCTAAATTTTCAGTAACTTCATTTCAAATTTCTTTTTTTTGCGGCCATCAAAACAGTTTTTTATAAGTATCCATATATTACAATCTGGCAACATTCACCATAACTGGAAAGTAATCTTTCTCAGAGTTCACATCTGTTTCAATTTAATCAATTCACTTTTGATTCTGTTTCTTCGTTCGTTTATTTACAGCAATGCCACCTAAAACTGATACAGGTAATGCCTTATTGAATAAATTGGTCGATAAAAGAGACAATGTATTTTCTATTGTAACCGGAATATGGAAAAAAATTGAAGGTTACGATTTTTCAAATATTTTTGAATTGCAAGCGTACTAGGAGAAAATACTTGCGTGCGAAGCAAAATTTGAATGCATACAAGATGAAATGATGGAAGTTAATTCCGAATTATCAGCAACTGAACGTGTTGAAACGGCTCAGTCGGAGTTGGCGTTTGCTGAGGTGGTAGCTCACATTAGGGCTTTATTTTTTTCATTAAAACAACAACAATCAGCGTCAAACCAAGCAACTAACACACAGGTTTCAAATTTTGAATCACTTTTGCTACCGAAAATAAATATTCGCCCTTTCTCAGGTGAAAGTTCAGAATGTCCAGAATTCTTTCAACTTTTCAATTCTCTGGTCCATGAAAATAAAAGTTTAGCGCCAATACAAAAATTTCAATTATTAAAATCTTATTTAAGGAATGAGTCACTCGCAGTTATATCAGGACTGCAGTTATCAAATTAAAATTATGAATTGGCATAATTGTCCGCAAAAAAGGGTTTGCGGTCAATTTCAGATGAATTTTGCTACTAATATTGAACAACCAGAAAATTGTGAAATGCAACTTACCCCAACGGGCTGCAGAAGAAACCTAGACGAATCACCGCTAATCTGGTTCCAAAAAGGAGGTTCCAAGGAAGGGAATTCAGGGGAATTTACCTCCCTTAAGTACCTATGGCTTCACCTGGTTGATGATAAATTCAGGGCACTTCACGAATAGTTGTTCAATATTATTTTGTTCACTAACACTAGTAGATGACGATGCAGAAGATAGATGAAAATAAATCAAACTCAATTATGATTATTCATCAGAAGATTAATTGATTTGTCTCTTTTGAAACTTTTCTATTTAGCACGTACGATCGATATTAAAATCTGTTCTGTTTCTCCGCTGACAGCCGATACGAAATCAGATTCTACCGGGGTCGTTCGAGAAGAAATACGACCGTAGTTCACGACTGAACATGCCGCCCGCCCTGAAGTGTCCCTTCAGTAAGATAACTGAACTGAAGAAGTGAACAGACGAAATAATTCAGGAGCAATCTACTGAGTTGGAAGAGGACACAATTTAACGACTGGTCGCCGAATTGTCCCAGACGCAGTGGCAACATCAGCAACGCGGGTTGTGGAATCAGTTCCCGGAAAAACAGATGATATACGACCGATAGACCACTTTAGAGGAGGAAGATTGTCATCTCGAATGACGACAACGGTACCTGGAAGGATAGTAGTAGATGAGTGCAACCATTTGTGACGTTGCTGCAAGGTGTGCAGGTACTCCGTATGCCAACGATTCCAGAAGTCCTGCTGAAATCGTTGGACTAGTTGCCAGCGAGACAGAAGGTTTACTGATACGGAACTCACATCGTTATCAGGAGGAGCGGTGAGGGAGCGAAAAACCAAAAAATGCCCTGGTGTGAGAGCTTCAAAATCAGAAGGATCAGACGAAGGGAGATACAGAGGACGAGAGTTGAGAATTGCCTCCACCTAAGTACAGACGGTGAGAAACTCCTCGTACGTGAGTTTTTGCTCGCCGATAACGCGAGTGAGATGATGCTTAGCAGATTTGACAGCAGCCTCCCAAAGACCGCCAAAGTGAGGGCTGGAAGGAGGTATGAATCGCCAGTCAGTGCCAGAGGAAGAGGCGGCATCACACAGACTTTGTTGATGTTGTGGAGCAGCCAATAAGCGGCCAAGGTCACGAAGGTAATTATGCGCACCCACGAAGTTGGTCCCGTTATCTGAAAAGATAACAGAAGGATGACCTCGGCGTGCAACAAAGCGACGATAAGCAGCAATGAAAGCTGAAGTGGATAGCTCAGACGCTAACTCTAAGTGAACCGCTTTAGTAGTGAAACAGATGAAGACGACTAGATATGCTTTGGTGCTGACGGCTCCGCGCAGTCGCGCACTCGTCACGTAACCGGCGTAGTCAACGCCAGTGGTAAGAAAAGCCATAGCAGAAGATAACCGCTCAGGCGGAAGATTGCCCATTGGCTGAATGAGAGGACGAGGTTTGCAGGAGAAGCATCGGTTACATTTTCGTAGACGGTTACGAACTACGTTGCGGCCATCCAAGATCCAGAACCGTCGACGAATGAACGAATGCGTAGCTAAAGCACCGGCGTGAAGTAGACGATAATGGGCATCATCAATGATCAGATGCGTGAGATGATGATTTTTGGGTAGGAGAACAGGATGTTTGTGTTTATAAGGTAGTAAGGAGGCTGAAAGGCGACCACCGATACGTATAAGTTCATGATTGTCGAGAAAGAGATGGAGTTTCATGACAAGCCGATGACGAGAAGAAGGTTTTTTAAGTTCAGCTAGCTCCTCAGCGAAATGCAGAGACTGAACTAGACGTATCAAATAAATTTCAGCTTCTTGAAGCTCAATAGAGGAGAGGAAACCTGAGCGAGGGAAAGATGGACGACGAGCATTTACCATGAAACGTCGACAAAAGGCAGTTACGCGCTTGAGACGAAGATACGAAGAGAAACGTTCTATGAAGGTGGGTTCATTGGAGATGGCCGCTAACATTAAGGAGGAGATCGGCTTTGCTTCGTCGTCCACCTGTTCAGTTTGAGATGAATCGACAGAGGAAAGAGGCCACGAGGATGGGTCGAGAGACAACCAAGGAGGACCGCGCCACCACAATGGGTGGTGATGAATATCTGAGGGCATCAATCCTCGAGAGGCGCAATCAGCTGGATTGTCTTCAGATATCACATGCCTCCAGCCATTAGAAGGAATCAAATCCTGTATCTCAGCGACTCGATTGCCAACAAATGTCTTCCACCTGTGACTCTCACCACGGATCCACGACAAGGCAACAGAAGAATCGCAAAAGGCAATATAGTCAGCACTGAGATTCTGTAAAACGCGGGTAGACAAATGATGCATGAGTTTTGCGAGAAGATGGGCACCGCAGAGTTCTAGACGAGGCAGGGACATTGCCTTACAAGGAGAAATTTTGGATTTGTCCGCTAGAAGAGACACGTGGAATCGACCGGACGATGTAGGAGTGCTTAGATAAACAACTGCAGCATAGCCGGATTCAGAGACATCACAGAAGTCGATGAAGCGATGAGCAGAAGAAGAAACGGCAGGGATGAATCGTGGTATGTGAAGCTCTGTCAACGTGGGAAGCTGGGATTGAAACTGCAACCACCGGTTTTGAATCTCATTCGAGAGAGGTTGATCCCATTCTAGATGAAGTAGACAGAGCTGACGAAAGAAGATTTTGGCATAGAAAGTGACTGGAGTTAGCCATCCCAAAGGATCGAAGATTCTAGCCATCTGACTCAGCACATTCCGTTTGGTGACTGTCGTTGAGTTTAAACGGACGGAATAAAAGAAGTGATCAGATGCAGGATTCCATCCAAGTCCCAGAATTTTGAGACTTGGTTCACGGTCAAGAAGAAGGGGGTCAATAGAGAAGGATTCCCTACGATGATCAGATGGGATACCGTCTAGCAGGGGAAGATGATTAGTAGCCCATTTAGGCAGCTGATAACCACCCGCCATGAGCAGGTCTTGAACCTGCTTTCGCAATTCAAGAGCTTCAGATTGGGATGAACAGCCGGTCAAGATGTCATCCACATAAATCTCATTCAGCAAGACTTGCCTTGCCGTAGGAAATCTGAGTCCGTCGTCCGAAGCTAGCTGATGAATGGTTCTAAGGGCTAGGTAAGGAGCCGAGGAAACTCCATAGGTGACTGTTTTCAGACGGTAATATTGGAGGGGTTCCCGTTTGGAGAAACGCCAGACGATGCGTTGATAATCCCTTTGCTCAGGGCGTATCAGGATCTGTCGATACATCTGTCTGATATCGGCAGTAAAAACAAATTGATGTAGACGAAAACGAAGCAGAAGAGTGGAAATGTCCGCTTGCAGCTTCGGGCCGGTAAGCAGAAGATCGTTGAGGGATTTGCCATTAGCAGATGCGCAAGAGGCGTTGAAGACAACTCGAATTTTAGTAGCAGGATCATCTGGACGGTGTACAGGATGATGAGGAATATAATGAGGTTCATATCGAGGATGGTCGAATGATTCAGGAACCAATTCCATGTGACCACTCGGGAGATAATCTCGCATAAACTCATGATAGGCGACACGAAGATCAGGGTTATTTTCTAGACGATTTTCTAATCGAAGAAACTGCCTAGTCGCCACATTGACAGAGGTACCCAGACGATAAGATGAGAAGGGCAAACCAACAGTGTATCTGCCAGTGGAGTCACGAGTGACTTCAGCGCGATACAGAACTTCACACTCCTTCTCGGCAGGGGTCAAAGGAAGCACGTCAGGTACTTTGTCGAGTTCCCAAGAATGCCGAACGATGTTGACGAGTTCCTGATCTCAATGACGCGGGGAGCTAAGAGGGTCCGTGATGACAGGAGAACTTATCACATCAGATGATGAGATACGGGCAGAAGCATCAGAAGAATCAGTATGGTCCGAAGGAACATGGCAGGCGGCCTCTGATAGAAGGACTTTGGGCTGAGAAGGAGATGGAGAAGACACAGCAGATGATGACCCTGCTGAAAATGACGGAAAAGTGTTTTGACTAGAAGGTCGAATGCGACTATGAACAGTGGCTGGTGAGAAAGACACGTGTTATGTCTTCCTCCGATGGCGAGCATACGGCCCATAAAGTACCCAACCTAAGGTGGTCGATAATGCACCTGGAAGCTCAGACGATGGGCACAACGTGCCAGGAAGAACTAGATGAGGAAGCACATCCGAGCTGATCAACATTCCAATGGCTCGAGGAAGAAAAAAGAGTGGATCAGCCAGGCTGAGTTTCTGAAACTCAGGCCACCGGCCGTTGAATGCTTTGACAGGAAGGGGATCTATTTGGCTGTCAATAACGTAAGCTTTGATGATGAGATTGGGAGGATCCCCTTGGTGATAGAGAGTGACGTATGCGTACCCCTGAATGCGGAACTGATCCGCGTTACTCAAGGTGCAAAGTTGGATGGTTTCAGGGTGGATGAAAAGACGAAGCTTGGAGGTCCACTCACGGGTGATAAGGGTGTGCTGGCAGCCGGAATCCAGGAGAGCACGGCCGAACACGACATTCCGCCGGTTATCAAGACGTATCCAAGCGGTAGGCATGAGATAGTCAGGATTATTGGTCTGACGACCGCGGAGATGAAGACAGATGATAAGAAGAGAACAGACGGAAAGACGAAGACAGATGTTTGTTTGACGGAGTAAGACAACCGCGAGATGACCAGTGCAGTCATTTGGAACCACTTCCAGGGGAGTGGGAAGAATGAAGGGGAGGTGAAGCTGGCGAGGCTCGAGACGACACTGAACCTGCCGCCTCAGGGCTTCGGCGTGACATCAGCGAGATCCCCGCTGATCGAGCCCTTATTGAGGTGCCCCGAGAGGTGAAAGCACGGGTTGGCTCCTCTGATGAAACAGAGGGCGAAGAAGGACGTTCTTCCGTTGAAAGGGATTTCCTTCCAGCATAGGAAACGAAAGGGGATGCAGTGGCAGCAGATGCCGCGGCAGCAGATGCCAGATGGAGAATTGTATGGTGTTGTCCCCCGCATGTGTGACAGCTCTGACTCGAACTGCACTTAGCGGTGGCATGGAAAGACGACATGCAATTTCTACATAGTCGCCTTTCAGTCACGAAAGCTCGTCGCTGATTAACGTTCATGGCCTTGAACTCACGACACTGGCGAACAGAATGATTCGTCGAGCAAAACACACACGCGGAAGACGACGAAGGGCACGCACCAGCGTAAGCAGGGCGGCGAGGATACACACCAGAGGATGAAGGCACAGACGATGGGGAAACAGATGCTGAGCCTGCTGGAGATTGAGGTCTTAATGATCCCTTCGGCGCAATGGATGAGTTGACGGAAGTGCTCTCCAACACTCGCAACTGTCGATTGGTGAATTCGAGCAACTGAGCGAGAGTGGGAAAGTCATCAGAGGATAACTGCCCCTCAAACAAGTGGCGAGATGGTATATCGAGGTTGCGCAAAGCTAGAGAAAACAAGAGGAAGTCAGCCAGATCTGAAATGTGTAATGCCTTGATAGCATGAATGGCATTCTGATGCGTCGTGACGAATTTCTTCAACTGTGCTAAGGAAGACACAGATGCGGGCCGTGAATCCAAGATCTGATTCACATAAAGATTCGCCAACCGACGAGGGTTTTGATACCGGGAGTGAAGGGCTTGATAGGCCAGAGGGTAATTCATCGAATTTAGTTGAAAGCCAGAGATGACAGATGCTGCTTCACCAGAGATGGCAGATGCCAAGAGGTGAAACTTCTGAACGGGCGCCAGGGAATTGTTCTGATGCACTAAGGCGTCAAATAGAGAGATGAATCCGGGCCATTCCTCAACCTTGCCCTGAAAGCAAGGCAGGTCAACCCGCGGAATAGGTAGCTCAGCCGATGACAATGATGGCGCCTTAACAGACGAAGATGCGGTTAGACTACTATGGGCGACACGTACATGTAGGCAAATTTCAAAAAATGCCTCGAATTTTGATGGTGATCCGAACTGACCAGGCTCCTCTAGCTGAGAATTGAGTTGAACAACTAACTCATCAGCCTCCCTGAAAGTCTTTTCCACTTTGACCAACTCAGCCAGACACATGTTGGCCACATCGACTTCTGTGGTCAAATCCTCTATTAATTTAAGAAGAGTAGATGCCGCAGAATATGCATTCTCGCGCTTAATGACAGATGTTGCTAAAGAGGCCTTCAATTTATCCGTTGACGGCATTTTAAATTGTCGAATGACCCCGGTATGTATATCGGTATAAATTAATTCCGAAAAATCTAAGAAGAACAGACGATGTGTTTATCGTTGAAGATAATGAACAGATGACGCGCGATAAGATAACCGTGTTATGAATTTTCAATAACTACCCAATTAATGAATGAAAATCAAATCACAAATTCAATCAGATGAACGGAAATGACAATTAGACTGAATCTAGGGGGTTTTAAGATATTTTCCCGGGTTTCGGCACCAATAGTTGTCCGCAAAAAGGGGTTTGCGGTCAATTTCAGATGAATTTTGCTACTAATATTGAACAACCAGAAAATTGTGAAATGCAACTTACCCCAACGGGCTGCAGAAGAAACCTAGGCGAATCACCGCTAATCTGGTTCCAAAAAGGAGGTTCCAAGGAAGGGAATTCAGGGGAATTTACCTCCCTTAAGTACCTATGGCTTCACCTGGTTGATGATAAATTCAGGGCACTTCACGAATAGTTGTTCAATATTATTTTGTTCACTAACACTAGTAGATGACGATGCAGAAGATAGATGGAAATAAATCAAACTTAATTATGATTATTTATCAGAAGAATAATTGATTTGTCTCTTTTGAAACTTTTCTATTTAGCACGTACGATCGATATTAAAATCTGTTCTGTTTCTCCGCTGACAGCCGATACGAAATCAGATTCTACCGGGGTCGTTCGAGAAGAAATACGACCGTAGTTCACGACTGAACATGGCATATGAAAGCTTGAAGTCACGTTATCAAAATCCAAGAATGTTGGCGACTATGTACCTAAATGAAATATTGAATTTCAAGGCTTCAACAAATAATTCTGTAACACATCTCAAAGAATTCTTGAATTGTCATCAAACCTCAGTTAACGCAATAAAAGCTCTAAACTTAAAAGATTTATCAGATTTTCTTTTGTTTTCACTAGCATTACGTAACGTTGATCATTATACTAGAAAAGCATTTGAAAGACAATTGGGCTCGTCTGATATTCCTGAATATAAGTCTTTGATAGATTTTGTCACGAAACAACTCAAAGCTCAGGAGTTTTGCGAACAGAACTCTTCTAAATCTTCAAATAAATCAACTGGTTCAAGTTCATTTCACTCTTTTAAAAATAAAACAAAAAATGTTTTGCTCGCAAGTTCTGCTGGTTCTTCTCAGGATCATTCCCTCAATGGACCATCTCGTTCAGTGAACTCAAGAATTCTTCATTGCCCAAAATGTAATGATACTCATCCACTGTTTGCATGTCCATCTTATATAAAAATGTCGAGGCAAGCTAAATTTGATTATTTAAAAAACTGCAAACGTTGCTTCAACTGTCTTGGACTTCACAATTTTAAATACTGTGCTTCCAAAAATTCATGTAGAGTATGCAAATCAACTCGTCACCATACTAGCCTCCATCCAGATAATCAATCAGTCAGATAATCTATCTGACATCCCGAACAATAACAGCCTCCACATTGAAAGTAAAGTTTCGGAATCTGAATCTGCTACCCCCAATGAAATTATCAATTCATATCATATCAATAAAAAGTCTATTTGTGTTGGACAAGTGCTTTTTGGTACTGTTCAGGCTAGAATTGAATCTGCTGACGGTACAAAGCTCCAAGTTAGAGCTGTGTTAGATCCAGGGTCTCAAATTTTTTTTTTTTTTTTTTCTGCTATCAGTCAGAAACTAGTGAGAAAATTGGGTTTGGGAATTAATTCAATCAATGTGTCTATTTCTGGTATTGGTCAGACCAATGCGCAACCATTAGGTTTAATAGATTGCAAGTTGTATCCCAGAACGGGATTGGAGTACTTACAAGTACACGCTGTTGTGTTACCTGAAATTACCAACAATATACCTTCTGCCCCTTTGTCACAGGAAATAATTAAATATTTCGAGCACTTGAATTTGGCTGACGAAACATTTCATAGATATTCTCCTAGGTGCTGATACTTATTCTATAGTTTTTGAACGTGACGGTCGTATTTCGTCTCCTGGATATCCTACTGCCGTAAATACATTTTTCGGTTGGACAATCATAGGTCCCATAAATGAAATGTGTTCCTCTAAGAAGTCAGTACTTTTGACTCAATCTGATCTCAGCGAACAGATTTTTTTGGCCGTTGGAAGAAGTTGGAGAATAGTTATTTATAATACAAGTGCAGAAGGCATTGATATTCTTCCACGAGTTCAAAATTCAAAAACGAGCCACGAAGTGGCGAGTTTTGGAATGAACGAGTGGTAGAATGAGCCTTCTGTGCGAGTATTATACATTATTTTCTCTAATTCATTGCATTTTCATTGAAATGAATGAAATATTTCCATAAATATATTTTAGTGATTTTTGCATTGAAAAATGTTGGTTGGCAGAACTGATTTCTTTAAGGCAAATTGATGAATTGACAGATAAAGCCGTGGCGGAAAGTTCGGAGAACCAACATAGAATAATAAAATATAACCATGAAAACTGTGCGTTTCTGATATATTCTCGCACGATTTTGTTCTACAAGATGTGGAAGAATGAACGAAATAACCACAGAATTAGAGAAAATAATATTATAGATCCTGTAGATGATTACGTGGAAAAACATTTCGTATCTATTCATTTTCGTGACGAAAGTGGTCGCTATGTAGTGTCATCACCATTCAAGTTGGATAATCCAAATCCAGTGCTTTCTTTTAATTCGAAAAGATCATTGAAATCTTACTTCTCTCTCGAAAATCGATTGATGAAAGACGAAGCTTCCTTGAATTTATATAACGACTTTATGTCAGAATACTCGCTCTGCTCGCCGAAGGGGCTCCGCCCCTTGGACCCCGTCACTATGCCGGTAGATCCTTCACTGGGTATCCGGCTAGAAAATAAAAGCTTTTTTTCCGAAACCTTGTATCGTTAGCTGATTTCAGACGATTCACTCGGTATACTATGCTGATTCTAGGTTGGAATTCTATATGATTTTTTTCCTAGAATATACCGTTTCGCCCTTGCTCACATGAAAATATTTGATGCAAATAACTTTTCATGACGACAAATCAAGGGCGGTCCTAGCCTTAAATTTTGAGGGGGTTCGCCATTTTGGGCTTCGAGTTTTTCTATGAGACCAAATCCCATGTTACACCGATACCAAGCCTAACCTCTCAAAAATATTTATATTTAGATATTCATATGAATATTTATATAAGGCGTACAACTTTGCTGCCGCCGCGGCAACGGCGCGCCGTTTTGCAATAGATGGCTGTAACGGTAAGTGGTAGTAGAAATAAATATAACGTAGATGTCACACAATAAGTTTAGGTATTTGTGAACATAACGCCAGCGACGTGTTAGTCGATTTGTATCTGCATCATAAAGTTATTCACGATTAGCTGCCATACGTCCCGGTTTGGACCATTGAGTCCCCGTGTCCCGGTTAGTTATTCAATTGTCCCGGTCAGTAATTTGACCGTTATGAGATTCATATTTCCTTATATAGTGTAGGTGAGACAAAATTTGTTTTCATGGAATCTCAACGGATTCCAGTAATCATAAATCTGAAATGCTGTTTCCGTTGCTCAAACATTATTTTTCAGAAACCGAAGGATTGAAAATAAAATTATTAAAATTGTCCAAAAAAATCATCTTATGCAATCACTTTATTTTATATTGAATCCTTAGAGTACCTTAATATTTCCATATAAAATATTTTCGCTGTCAGTGCGGTACTTACTTCGAAGTAAAATAAAGGCGAGTTTTTTTTTAATTCGACAATGAAACTATCGGTTGTCCAGCGCATAGACTTCACAATACTGCTTCCACTTCCGCCGATATGATTTTAATTTCTGTGCATTCTATGGGTCTTAAAATTTTCAAATATTTTTCGATATTTTTTGTAAGGGTCGAACGATGAAAGGTTTTCGTGAGTATGCAGAAACAACTTACAGCAATGTTCTTTCTTATTCTAGAATTCGATGGCTTTCACTAGTTCTAGCTATTGAACGCTTGCTGAAGCTATGGGTGCCATTGAAAAAAAATTTCTCAGCTGAAAAAAAGGCCTTAAAAGCTGTAACCGATTTTTTTTGACTCTCTATTAGAACTTTATACTCTATTTCTACACAGTCAAGCATTTCTGATTGACAAACCGATTGAAAGTATTGAAAAATCATTAATTACTGTTATTAAAGATTAAAGTAAAAATTAATTGAGAGGATAGGTACTAAGAAAGAGTTGAATGGAAGATTACTAAAGAACTATTTTGGAAACCAAACAAGACAAGTCTACAGGGTGGCCACTTTTTTAATGGGATTGTATTGGTAGCTTTTAAGCCATAAGAGTTAGAAGGTCGGTCAAATGGAGAAAAAATTGCATGCATAGAAGCATTATAAAGCAGTTCAAACAAATCGAGATTATCAGGGCCGGTTATTGAGATATCATAAAAAAAGTAAATTATGTCATTTTGATTTTTCTTTTTTTCCCACTTTATTTAAAATATTATCAAAAAATGTTACATGAATTTTTTATTCGACAGTAAATTATCCTCAATTTGACGTATTCAGATTTCGTATCCAGCGTTTCGAACTCTCTGGGACACCCTCGGGGACACCCTCAACCTCATTTTTTTCAATACGGACCTGCATATTTTATGACATTTTTCGAAATAACTTTTAACGCTGAATTCAACGATATATCACACAATGTCATTCAAAGTTGATTTTCAGATGATTTTGACTCTCATCCAAATTTAATGTGTATGTAAGAAAAAATAAGTTTATTAACGATATCAATGTTCTGACCCAAATTCAATCGAACCCAGAAAAAAATCGAGAACTGTGGCCAGTGAATGGAATTTTTCAAAAACTGCTGTTAATAAAATAGTCAACAGACGCGAATACAATGATTTTAAATTTGAATACCAAGCCTTGCACAAATTATATCGTAATGATCTCAAAATAAAGTTCGATTCTGTAATTTGTTTCAAGGGAACAAATGACAAACACAACAATAGTGATACCTCGCGAGAAAATTGAGAATGTTTCGAAAGGTATTCAAGGAGACCAAACAAGCAAATGTATAAGAAGTATGGGTTCCAGAACAGTAAAGTGTATTTTACAAAATGGTGGACATTTCAAACACTTACTTCATTAATTTTCATTTACTTTCGAATAATCATCTGATTTTTCTTTCGTTAAATGATACTTTCGTTTAATTATTATGAATTGAAATATTTAAATGATTATATTATAAAAGAAGAACCAAGAAACCAGTATACTGGTTTCTTGCTTTGATTCTATTATGTTCCATTTAGTTCAAGATGGGTAAGTTGACTTTCTTATCGAAATTTATTGCATATTGCATGTTGTCAATTAAACTGAATAAAGGTAATACAGATCCGACCCAAAGAAAATTGGATAAGGGTCAAAATCACCTGAAAATCTACTTTGAATGATATTGTATGATATATCGTTGAATTCAGCGTTAAAAGTTATTTCGAAAAATGTCATAAAATATGCAGGTCCGTATTGAAGAAATTGAGGTTGAGGGTGTCCCAGAGAATACGAAACGTTGGAAACGAAATCTGATTACATCAAATTGAGGATAATTTACTGTCGAATAAAAAATTCCTGTAACATTTTTTGATGATATTTGAAATAAAGTGGGAAAAAAAGAAAAATCAAAATGACATAATTTACTTTTCTTATATCTCAATAATAATGCTTCTATGCATGCAACTTTTTCTCCATTTGACCGACTTTCTAACTCTTATGGTTTAAAAGTTACCAATACAATCCCATTAAAAAAGTGGCCACCCTGTAGACTTGTCATGTTATGAGTTTCCATACAGTTTTATAAAACGTCATAATCTCAAACAATTTATTAATATGAATTTCTGCCAAGTAAAGACCGATCCCATCAAGAAGATCTGGGCATACTGGCAACGTTGCAGATTGTTTCGCATTTGACAGACGTTACGTATTGAACATAATGGCCGCCACCGGATATAAACAATGAATAAAATAGTAGTTTTTGACGAAAAAAAGCCATTTTTTTTTAGGGAAAAGCTTGAAATATGATTAATTAATCATTTCTAACGAGAATCAGTTGATAAAATACAAGAAAACTAGCTATTAATGTGGATAACCTCACCTTCATCAAGCCAATTGTACAAATTTAAAAAAAAAAACCATTGAGGAATTTATGTCACCGGATTCGTGATCTAATACCCAAAATTAGTAAGTAAGCTAAATTTCATCACTTTTGAATCATTATTAAAATTAATTAATATAGTAAACATTTACCTTAAAATTAAAATTAATTCTATATAGTAAACATTCACCTGTTTTTCTTTTCAGAAGATGGATTATTATACAGGATTTGGATGGATAATTATACAGGATATTTATTTGTCGAATATCAATTAGAAATATCTAGAGATGTTGGACCAATTCAAGTCTGAAAATTGAGATTAAAGCTTCAAATTATTTACTAATTTGTAAAGAAATACACAATATTTGATCAACTATTATATATATTTGAAATAGTAATTAGTCATTTTTGGAGAAATGAGACATTTTGAGATCTGAAATTCTCATTTCTCTAGAAATGGCAATTTCTTTCTTTAAAAAATTTGGGAAAAATGCATAATCAAAATGTGAGAGTTATTATCAGTCAATAGAAATACTACTTGAAATAAAGAAACTGCATTCAATGTTTATTTTCAGTTTTGACGAATATTGAATTTAAATGATCATTCGATAAGATCTATGAAAAGACCTACAGTGAAATGTTGTTTTAGGAATATTCAGTATAGCTATAATGAACTGAAAAGAGGCAGAATGAATAGATCTACCTTTCAAAAACCCATGGCTTATGTTGCCTTACAAGCAATCATATTTAGGTATAACATCTTTGAGAAATCAGGTTATAAGAAGTCCCTCATTTCCAAGGTTCATCAATACTTTTTTCAGTTGAGCAACAAATTATTCTTCTATTCCATAATTTATTAAGAAATACAATATATAATCAACAATTATATAGGGTGTATATATTTAGACACCTTTTGAAATCTAAAAATTTGGTTAATAGTAGGTTATTTTCAATAATTTATAATATTGAAAGACCAATTGGACATTCCTGAAGAACTAAGGCGTTTTTAGAATCTGAAAATTGTATCGATGAATTTTGCATACTCTTCTGTTCTTGAAGGTATAGGGACAAAAATGATTTTTATGGGTTCTGGTGAATGATCAAAGGGATACAGGTAACAATTTCATTAATACCAGTCGAGATGTAGTTATCATAGATAAGGGATGATATAGAAATTTCACTAGATAATTCTGATTTAGTGGAGGACAGCTGAATGATGGTTCGCTACGTTATAGAGCAAGCTTGTAGCTCTGGGTTTTACTCAGAAGTAAATTGAACAGGGCAATATATATAGTAAATAAAATTTTGATAGATATTAGTTAAAAAAGATCAACAATTGAGCATTGTATCTACATAAAATCAAAAAATAACTTACTAACTGTTGCTGCATTGTACGTGGATTACTTTTTCGTTTTAACTAATGTTAATTCTGAATGAATATAATATCTGATAGAAAATTCAAATGATAATTTAATCATAAAGAATTTAGGGAAAGCTAAAAAATGTTTAGGGCTGAATATCACTCCTTTGAAAACTTAATTGAAATTTGATTCAACAAAAGAGAGTTGTAATGATGAACCATATAAGAAATTAATAGGTTTATTTATTAACGTCTTTAGCAGTATTAACTAATCCTGATAAAGCATATTGTTAATCTCTTGAGTCAATTTAATAATTATCTCATTATTGAACACTGAAAAAGTGCAAAATTCATTTCAAAATGCAAGTAAAAAAAGATCATTGTTCAAGTTTTACTTCAGTCAGAAGATGTGTTGAGTATTTGAAATGACTGCCTCGGTACTAAAATTGTATCAGCCAATACTATTGACCCATGTTAGTGGGTTCGATATCTACAGTGACTTGAATTTTTTCAAATGTTAACTTTGGATATGAATCAATTAATAATTTAATTTTCACCAAAATTAAAAGCAATGAATAAATCAGTAGGATTTTCGAACTGGCCATAGAGCAACTATTCCTATAACGATTGAAAACTTTAGTGAAATAGGTATCTACATGTTTATACAAGTTTAATCATTCATTCATGAAATGGAAAGTTTTGATGAATAGTTACTTTTCAAAGTATTTTATACCTACATTGAATTGCTGGAAAATTGATACCAATTTCAAAAGTAACTGCCATGTTGAAATTCTTCATATACTGAATGATCCTTTGAATTTTATTTCTTTCGTAACATTTTGACTAGTATTTCAACTGATTTTTTATATGTATATCCTAGTATAGCTTTAATAAACAAACTAAAAAGAGACAGAATGAATAGACTTGCCTTTCAAATACCCATGGCTTATGTTACCTCATAAGAAATTTTAATATCTTGGTGGAACCTTTTTGAGAAATCAGGTAAAAAGTTTGAGTCTCTAATTTCCAAGGTTTATTACTACATGTTTCAGTTGAGCGGCAAATAATATAATAGATAATATATAGTTGAAATTATTCGTATGGAAGATTTCACAACGATTTGACTTATTCATTATAAATTCAACAGCACTGCACTCAAATTCTTCAAAAACGGATTGATCATTTATATTTTTGTACTCTTCTGTCGTAAAAGTGTATATTTTAGATATTCCAAAAACACATGGAAATTTTTAAATGTCATCTGACTAACCTGGCTCTTTTTCCAGTAATAAAGCCAATTGTGAATTATCTATAAGGAGTTTTTCTATCTGTTTAATACATGATCAGATGAAGCTTCTGTTCTCTTTTGTAGTTCCATCTTCTGTCGCAATAGATTCAAATTCTCACGAAAGAGAATGTAGTTTTATAGTTTGTGGAAAATAAACGAAAAATTCCTGAAATAAAGTAACAATCATATCCAATTGAATGATACAAACACTTAAAACAAACCTGAATTGAGGAAAATGCATTCGATGATATAAATGTTCATTTCCAAATTTTGACAAATATCTATCGAATTTTCGATTCGCCGAAGACTTTGCATTTTATCTGTCGGCATTTATTTAAATATTGAATAACAATTTTGGAAACTGCAAACTTTTTCAAGAACTTTCATATATCGAAATGGAATATTTATTAACATGACACTGACAGCCAAATTGTCCACAGATACCACAGAAATATGGGACCTGAAATGTCAAAATGATCCGAAACACCCCGTATACTCGAAAACCGCGGGGAGAATCGAAGGTTTGGGATTTTTCCCGGGATCTCCAGACGATTTTGAGGGGGGTCTTATTCTTGTCATTTTTGCTCTAGATGGTCCCGTTTGGGCTGTGATTTTACGTTTAGAGTTTGACGTATATGTGCAAGCGGTTTTATATATACTTAGATTTGAAATTGAATCATATGTCACGTGCCAAAACTTCCAATAGTTATGTGATACCGCATCATGTTATTCGTAAAGACTCTAGCTCAACCACGAAGTTGCGAGTTGTATTTAACGCCTCGGATTTGGATAGTTTGGGTGAATCGTTGAATGATATGTTGTTGGGAGGTCCCAAATTACAGAAAGATATTCAAATAATTTTACTTTCATTCAGAATGTATCCTATAGTAATTTGTGCAGATATGGAGAAAATGTACAGACAAATTCTAGTATGTCCTTCAGACCGCAAATTTCAACATATATATTGGCGTTCATCCCCGGATCAGCCTGTAACAGAATTCGAATTGAACACCGTCACTTATGGTTTGAAACCTTCGGCGTTCTTGGCTTTACGAGTGTTGAAACAACTCGTATTTAACGAGGGAAAGGATTTTCCTAGAGCATCTAAAGTTTTAGATGATGATATATATGTAGATGACATTTTAACCGGTGCCTTTAATTTTCAGGAAGCTATCGAACTGCGTGATGAGCTTCAGGAAATGTTGAAGAAAGGCGGATTTTCTTTGAAAAAGTTTTCGAGCAACTGTCCCGATATTTTGAATGACCTGCCCCCTGATCATATTGAGGCTAAGTTAGATTTTAATGATGATAGCATGGGAATAAAAATTTTGGGTTTGAGTTGGATTCCAGCGGTAGATTCTTTGGTTTTTAAGGTACATGAATTCAATGAAAAACCAAGTAAACGTTCAATTTTATCCTACATTGCACGTATATTCGATCCAGTAGGCTTTTTATCACCTATTGTAATTTCGATGAAGCTTTCAATACAAAAATTATGGTCGGAAAAACATGATTGGGATGACCCCTTGTCAGATGCTTGTCATGGTGACTGGATGAAAATAGTGAATGAAATTCAGTTGCTATCAAATATTAAAATTCCACGGTCTATTATTTCTGCTCCTGAAAGTAGCGTTATATTAGCGGGATTTTGTGATGCTTCCGAGAAAGCTTACGCAGCCACTATATACATATCCGTAAAATTCAAGAATCACATATACGCCCATCTTTGGATTGCAAAAACCAAAGTGGCTCCATTGAAAACTCTGTCTATCCCTCGACTGAAACTATCTGCTGCAGTCTTGTTGACCAAACTGGTCAAGGTTATTTTGGAAAATGTATTTCCAGTGCCAATGTCTGGGGTTCGTTTATTTTCCGACTCTCAAACTGTCCTTTCATGGATAAAAACCCCGCCTCATAGGCTCAAAACGTATGTTGCAAATCGAGTAGTCGCAATAAACGATTATGTTCCGGGTGCTTCATGGCATCATATCCAAACTGCTTCCAACCCCGCCGATTTGCTTTCACGAGGTCTCACCCCTCAACAGTTCATGAACCCGGAAATTCAAAAATTTTGGTTTCATGGTCCTGAATTTCTGTCGATGCCTGTTATTAATTGGCCAACACCCTTTGTCATTTCTGACATTGAAACTTGCTTATTACCTGAGTTGAAACCAAGTCTTCATGTTGCTATTGCAACCAAACCTACAACTAACCAATTTATAAATATTTTGGATACCTTTTCAAGTTTGAATAGGCTGAAAAGAGTATTTGCTTACGTTAGGAGATTCACTTATAATTGTCTGAACTCGAAAACACGTTTGTCTGGTCCACTTTCACAAGCTGAGCTCAAAGAAGCTCTACATTCCATTATTTTGATTACTCAAAATCACCACTTTGATCAATTGAGTCAGAGTTTATCACAAAAAAAATCAGTTGAAAAATCTTTTCGAAACTTGAGTCCTTATATCGACTCTGCGGGATTGATCAGGGTGGGCGTAGGCTACAGTATTCTTGTTTATCTGAGAATGCAAAGCACCCTATTCTCCTTCCAAAAAAGTGTGTATTATCTCGATTAATTTGCAACCATTTTCATTTGATTTCTCTACATTCAGGTCCGAACACGACTATGAGTTTGATTCGGCAAAGTTATTGGGTTTTGTCTCTCAGAAGTTTGGTGCGAGAATACATCAGAAAATGCATCACTTGCACTAGATTTCGTGGTGCTTCTTATCAACCCTTAATGGCTCCTCTACCGTCACAAAGAGTGAATATTGCACGACCATTCAGTAAGGTAGGTAGTAAGGCAGTTCATTTAGAACTCGTGTCATCTCTCAATGTAGAGGCATTTCTATCAACCTTGGATAGATTTATTGCAAGAAGAGGTTTACCCCAAGAGATTTGGTCAGATAACGGTAAAAATTTTGTAGGTTCTGCGCGTTATATTTCTAAGGTTGGTCACTTTTTAGGTCAAAATAATTCAGATATTTCCGAAAAATTAGCATCTGAATCCTTTAAATGGAAATTCATCCCCCCATATGCTCCTCATTTCGGTGGCCTCTCAGAGGCCGGTGTGAAGTCGGCAAAAAGACTTCTTTTCAAACTGTTGGGCACAACTGCCTGTACATTTGAGGAATTGGCAACAATTTTTGCTCGTATTGGAGCTGTACTAAACAGTAGACCGATATGTCCATTATCTACAGACCCCTCTGAGTCTGTCGATTTTCTTACTCCAGGACATTTCCTGATAGGTGCCCCCCTCTTATCTAGTCCCGAGTTATCCTATGACGAGTTCAAAATTCCTCTCAATCGTTGGGAACAACATAAAAAATTACAGTTTTGAAAAAAGTGGTCAAGTGAATATTTACACACCATGCTTCAACGCAATAAGTGGCATTCAAAAAATGTTTGTCCGTCTGAAGGAGATTTAATCCTTATAAAGGGCATTGAATCAAGTCCTGCCACTTGGCCTATCGGGCGTATATTGAAATTATATCCAAGACCTGATGGTATCATTCGTGTAGCATCTGTTAAGACCGCAACTGGTCAATATACGAGAGCGCTGACAAAATTGGTGCGACTCAACCTTTAAGGTAATAAGGTATTTAATTTCATCGTTTCCATTATTTCTTCGTGTATGTCGTTGGTCTGTAAAATTAGGTAAATTTTAGGTGGGCGGTTATGTTCACGCCAAGTGAACGTTCTTTTTTTTTCTAATTCAATTGTCTCAAAACTTTTCAATTTTCAGTTATTAAATTTTGAATGAATTTTAATGTAGTATTTATCGTAATTTTAAAACAGCTGTGATCTCTGCCGCTTAGCGCACATGTTGTGATTTCCATATCAGTCAGTATCATTCTTTACGTCTTATACGAAAGATTTGATTGTTTCCATTCTGCTACCAAATATTGATATAATTATTGTTCTAATTTACGTACACAAATTTCGGAAAATATCGCATTTTCAACGCATTGTTCGCTGACAATCGAAGTTGTGTATATCAGAAATACAGTGTTTCTGTTCCATAAACATTAAATCAAAAGACTCCGTTTGAGAAATAAAGTTGTCACCAGTGGCGTACTCTGTGACATTCCTAAGGATAAGTGGGGTCGAATTAATAATTTTCCAGCTTGTCAATCATAAAGGATCTACCACTTCTGGTTCAGTTTGTCGAGCTCAATCAATCTGCTTCTGGAAGCTGAGGACTGCTGCAAGATCCATAACTTAAGTTCACCCACTTCTAGGTAAGAATATTATTTTATTATTACTTTGGTTTCACTTGTCCTTTTCGTTTTCATACTGTGTTGGGATAAGATTTAACTCTAAATACAGTCCACTCAAATTTTCTTTGCAAATCCCCAACATCACCTTTCTTATGGAGTAGTATTACAATAGCATTGTGCCATTCGTCTGGTATTGTACCATTGTATATGCACAAGTTAAATAGCACTCTGATCTTTTCTAGTAAACGCGGACCATCGATTTTTATTGCATCTACAACTACATTATCTTCTCCGGGAGCTTTGTTATTCTTTGTTCTTCTTAGCGCGAGCTTTATTTCTTCTATTGTGATGCATGGCAATTTTTCTGAACCTTCGTTCACAATTCTTTTTTTGGCTGTCACTATATCCGGTTCCGTGATAGAGTTCAATGTATCTTCGCTTTGGCTTGTACTCAGTGTCTGGTAAAAGTTTTCTACTATTTCTAGGATTTCTTCTCTATTTGTAGTTGTCATACCTTGTTTGTTCTTTAGCTTGATTATATGGTTTTTCCCGATTCCAAGTTTCCTTCTCATAATCTTCATACTTTTATTATCTTCGATCGTTTGTTGGATGTGACCCGTATTGAATGCTCTACTGTCACGTCTTATGGCTTTCGCCACCTTTTTATTTGCTTCTTTTTGCTCGTTGTTGTCAACTATTCCTTTACTCCTGAAGTCTCTTCTTTCTTGGATCATTTGCCTTGTATTTTGGCTCAATATTTCTTCCTTTTTTGTTTTTGCGCAGTATTTCTTTTGGCTTTCTAGCATGGCGCTGGTAAATATGTCATTGAGAGTGTTGTCATCTTCTTCGTAGCTTCTATAGGGAATCTGGAATCTCTCTATATCTGCTGGTGTCTTCCAAGGTTTATTTGTTTCCTTCTTGACCATTATATGCCGTTCTTTATCGATATCAATAACTACTTTAGCTCGTACGAGTCTGTGGTCACTTCCCCTGGAGAACCTATTCAATACTGTCACATCACTAACGATGCGTTTTCTGTCCGTTATAATATAGTCTATTTCATTTTTTTGTACGACCATCTGGGCTTTGCTATGTCCATCTTCTATTTAATTTTTTCTTGAAGAAGCTGTTCATTTGAAACAGGTTATTCTGTAGCAAATAGTCCAGCATTATTTCACCTCGCTCGTTTCTACCTGGTGATCCAAAGTTAGCCAATGGGGTTTCAGCGGTGTCCTGCTTCATTCCCATCTTAGCATTGAAATCCCCACACAGAACCGTAAATTGTGTTTGCTTATCTGTGAGCCGTAGTTATATCATCATAGAGACTGTCTACCTCTTCGTCATCACATCTAGTCGTAGGTGCGTATATCTGTATGATCTTGATGTTGTATCTCGCGGTCAGCTTCAGAACAAGACAGATTACTCTGGTAGAAATTTTCTTTAAGGAGACTATGTTTGCGTTATGGCGCTTATGTATTAGGAATCCCGTTCCTCCACTAGACTTGCCCTCTTCGCCCGCATAGTATAAGTTGTGTCCTGATTTTAGTGTGATGAGTTCTTCACTGAGGCCTATAACATCCCACTTAATATTTGCAACTTCGCACCCAAGTTCGGTGAGCCGTTCCTGTGACAATAGGGATCGTGTGTTGAACGTTGCGATGTGTAGTGTCTGGTTTGTGCTGCAGTGCATCTTTCTCTTCCTCAGATGTTTGTCCCCCCAGAATCCATGGGACAGACTGATTAATCATCAGTGCGAGATTCTGGAGATATTCTCCTACTCGCCTGGGGTAATTCAGTTTTAGCAACTGACATTTTCCAGAAGGGGTATTTAGCCGTAAAACACCTCGCTGGCTAGACGTGTTGGTGAGTTTGTAGTTCAGCCGCCCAATCTGGAGCAGACGCTGACGGTAAGCCGCCCATTCTGGGTCAGACGCTGCCTGGAAAAAATTGCTAGTTTTGGTCCACCCCGAGTATTTGATTTCCTCGGTACCACCCATATCTGGGAGGCATCCCCCTATCCGCCACCTGGGGAGGCGCCCGATAGGGGACTAGCAAAACCCCCATGGGAACCCTGTTATAAACGCCCAAAATTGTCCTCTCTCGATAAACCGGGTCCATCTGGTTTACAACGATAGCAGACAAAAGGATGACGATTGGTAAGTAATGTGGTATCCTGTAAACCTGCTCATGAAATTACTTGAATGAAACTATTTTTTTTTGATCTCTGAAGAAAGAATAGGTCTATAGACCCTGTTTTCTCTGTTTTCAGGTGGAGCTGTACCCAATTACAATTCGGGTTGAGTTGTCTACTTTCTACAATAATATCTATAATATAATATGAAAGTGTATGATAATAATAAGTTGTCAATAAACATAAGCTAAAACTAAATTGTCGTTTATTACAATCAACTCCTTGTATAAACTGTACTTGACAGAGTGGAGTCAAAAATGCTCACATTCCTCATTGACGGTCGGCAGTTCAGTAAAAATGGCCAATTGTACAAAAATTTTTAGCACGATACCTAAATTTGATTTTTCGTTGAGATTTCAGAAAGAGAGTACTTGTGAAGTGACCTAATAGGTGAGCAGGTGCCTCATTGACGTTTGATAATGTGAGCTGTATATAAAAAATAATTAATATTTAACTATAGGAGTGAAAGAAGTATAATAGGCCACCATCAAATATTTTCGAGGTGATTTTCGCGTTTTTAGCTACATGTCGCCATATTTAAAAATATCATAACTCCGCAAGAAATAGTCTGATTTCAGATTTGTTTTGTAGGTATTAGCTTAAGCTGCAATTTACTATACAATAATTTTCTTTAAAAAAGCTTTGTTGTCGTTATAGGCGAAAAACTTTTAATTACCGCTATTTTGGGCGGTTTTTCGCGATTTTGAGTATGAAGCCGATGGTTGTCGTGGAAGCAAACTGCAGTTTTTTCTTTGTCAAACCATTATATAATAGGACTAAGACAATATTTTTCGATTATACGAACCTCTTCACTCGACGTAGTTCGCGAAACACCACACGAGCTGCGCTTTCGTGATGTTTCGCGAAATACGTCCCGTGAATCGGTGTATAATCGAATATTGTCTATGCTCTTTTGATATTATAACTGCGTATTTCACTGCATTATCCAATTCTGAATCTCCGAAATATCGAATGATTTTTCTTTAATTTTTTGTAGATGATGATAAAAAGAAATATTTCATGACATTTCAAGACACATTCAATATTTAAACCAACCAATACCTTAAAAAAATATTCTTATTTCCTGCATATAATATCTAATGTCGAAATCTAGATTTAAGTATTGTAGAAAAAGATCATTTTTTTGTATTTTTAATAATTTGTAATAATACATCTTCGGTATCTTTAAGAAATTTAACCCCCCCGTTACATTTTTAGTCCGCCCGTCAAAGGCTTTTTTCCGATACTTGTTTGCAGCACTGATACACCTAGCTGGAGACTCGGATCCATGAACTGATTTTTAAAGTAATTGGATACACAGATTACACAAAATTTCACATGTGCGTGCATTGCCATGATTCTACAAAATACTTTTTTTTCAACACTTTCAACTTCAAATAATTGTGGAATTATACATTATATGTTGCTGAAATCAAGCCTATGAAACCGTAAATTATATATGAATCTCAAATACATTATTTTCTGAGTTAAATTCATTTTGGTAACTAGTTTAACTTTATTACTTGAATTTATTTCAAGTTAATTATTCTGTCTGAAGTTAGTATTTTCAACCCCAAACTTAGGTCTTATTATTATTACATGAATGATCACAGGGGAGGCCTAGAAAAGCCTGTAAGGTAGTATATGTTGTCTGTGGGATGTGCGGTAATTTTCGTGAACCCGAATTGAGGACCTCGGAAGTTGTTTGTATTAAGAGCAGAAAAGTGATGGAAATGACACCCAATAAGCCATTTAACGCTCCTACTTATATTTTTAAAACACAATATTATAATTTTTTACGACATACCTAAGCCATACAGATGTCCGAAGTACTCCGATGTAGTATAAAACATACCTCTTCTCATCATATCTTTGAAGGTATCATAAGTAACGAAGTGGTACTGCTCACCATCTATTTCTCCTTCTGATCTTGGTCTAGTCGTGTGATTGACACCTCTTGATACGTAACTAGAATTTACAAATAATCTCATGAAATTGCAAAATATTCTTTAAAAATTGAAAGTAGAAATCTTAGTACTTTTAATAGCACAAACTGTCACGATTGAATGCATCATAAATAATGTTTTATTCTGCAAATATTCTAGCCCCCAATTTTTACTTCTCCACTGTTTTGTGTGACTTTCCTAAGCGTCAGAAGCTTCGAAATAAGCTTTCGCGAAGTAGAAAGAGTTTTATTCTGTGCAGCTTGTTCATGCTATTCGTCACCTTTGGCTCACCACTAATAATAATAATAATAATAATAATAAAGTTTATTCATGATTCAATACAGTAACATTAATAAACATGTTTACCACAGAGGTAATAATTTATTTCTAAAAAATTACCTGTGCGTGGTGCCTATATTCATTCGAACTCAAAACTTATTCTAATATACATGAACAATTATTATTTACATAAATTAAATATTTGTTATTCTTGTGCACTCTGCTATAATTAGAATCCTGCCAATATGTGTAACCATTTTTTTTTATCTGTTGTTTCAAGTTCTTTCTTTAATAGGTTTCAGATCCTTAAATAGTGAAAATAGTGTCATCATCGTGTTTTAGTCCCAATATATATGATATATCACGTCTAAATTCAGTTAACTTCAGGAATTAGCAACTTTTTATAAATTGGTGACATTTCTTTAGTCAAGCTACCTCGAACACCAGCTAAATTTGAGCAAAATCAAACCTTATCAGATTGAATTCGTGTCTGAGGCAGTATTCATTGCTAAATAGTTGCGTTTTAATGATAACGTTGGAACAATAATCAAGTTTTCTACTAATTAACCCTCTTTTAATGTAAACTACACAATTATTGTAATTGTTTGAACTAGGGTAAAGTCACCCCCAAAATGGCTGGGCTACCCAAAAATTTTGCTAATCCCTTGAATTTGTCATACTGAGGATAAAATTAGAAGATAAGTAAAAATTTAATTCGATTCAATTTCTGAAACGAATCAAGATTCAAGATATCCTGATCTTCTTTCTGATAGAGATCGGTCTCAAGATGCTTTCAAATATCATCCAATTAGGGATACACTGTACTTTTCTGATAACTGAAGCGCGGGGAGTCCTTAGTTTAACCGCGATTTGATTATTCGATTGATCCTCAACATGCAAAGCCACTTCTCTTGCTCTATTGAACACTGACATTTTTTTGCCAGTTCTAATGTTCAAACAGTATGGATATGAATATGGTTGGAATATAATTTCAAAAATTGAGAAAGATAAACTTAAACACGCTTAATCGGTAAGCACCACTTTTAGAAAATTAGTAATCCAAATGAGAGGAACTTGTTATGTGAACATTTCTGGATGACTAACTGAGTTGAAAGAAATGAAGATTAAATATACAAAAAAGCAGCCATGATAAATATTTACAATTTATGAGAGAGGTCCAAGAATGTTGACGATGTATGTAGGACAAATTGGAGTTCCATAATAATGTGAATATTTCTTATGATTTCATTAGGAATATATTCAATTTTTTTTTATCCTTGCTGGTTCCAATATCTAAGAAAATATTACTTATATTGTATGTTGTCTGTTTCAGATACCAGAAAACCTTTCCACACCCCAGCAAACAAAACAAACATCAACGATCATCTTAGATTCTAAGGACAGCCCTAAACTAAGGATGAAGCAACCTCCTATGGGCAACTATTCACTTCATAGCACCCCCAGTCATTCGCCCCTCCTTGGACAACGTCACCCCATCACCTGTGTTCCGATGATAAGCCATGAAGACATGCTGCACAAAGCTCTCAACGTTCCACCTACCCCAAGTCCCGACTCTGCTATTCATTCCGCCTACAGTGTGTTCAGTTCGCCAGATCAGAGTCCCCTTACTCAAAGACACATAAACTTGACCCAAACTTGAGTCGGAACAATAGTGATGCATCGCATTCCAGTTGTTGCAGCTATTCTAGTGTTTCGGTATCAGTGACGCCCACGCAACAGTTTTCACCAACACATAGTGCAATACAGGATTGTGATTTGTCATAGAAATGATAAATAAACATCGGTTTTGAAATGTGTATATGAACACAGAAGTCTGGACTTCTAAAAAGTAATGTTATGTGAACTGAAATATAATTTGGTTCACTTAACATGCTCTTATAGGTCTAGTGATTTCGATTAAATGATTCATTGTGTTTTTTCTCAACTCAAGCATTTTGAGATTTATCTCTAATACTCGAAGGTCCGAAGGATCAATTGCACTTATTTTAGTTCAGTTTGTTAGCATATGCAATTGGATTAGGATAGGTGATTGTTCTCTGACGGATGAGACATCTGAATGTCGAATTTCCATCAAAATAGTATTTTTTCGGCAACCGTCCGGGAAGTGCTCACTTCCCGGACGGTTTTTCTCTGAGAAAGTAGCATTTCCCGGCCTAGTCCGGAAAGTACGTACTTCCCGGACTAGGCCGGAAAAGAATCATAGAATCCATAGCAACCGAGATAACGGCTGACAGTTCATTTGAAATCAGTTGTCAAAAATTTGCATCTTTTTTTATCGCAATCGCAATAAAATATGGAAAGCAGCAGCGATAGTGTTATTTTACATGGTTGCCGAAAAAATATTGTACGCAACACGCCCGAAAATGTTTTTTTTGGACTCACAGACTTCCAGGACTCGCTTACGCTCGTCCTGGAATTTTGTCTATTCGTCCAAAAAAGCCTTATTTTCCGGACTTGTTACGTAAATTACTATTACGTAACAAGTCCGGGAAATAGGGTTTTTTTGGACGAATAGACAAAATTCCATGACGAGCGTAAGCGAGCCCTGGAAGTCTGTGAGTCCAAAAAAACCATTTTCGGGCGTGTTGCGTACAATATTTTTTCGGCAACCGTATAGAATAACACTATCGCTGCTGATTTCCATATTTTATTGCGATTGCGATCAATAAACATGCAAATTGTTGACAACTCATTTCATACGAACTGTCAGCCATTTTCTCGGTTGCTATGCATTTATTAAAAATATAACTATAAAGATTTTCATATTCACAACGAAACAAACAACGTGATTCTTTTCCGGCCTGGTCGGGGAAGTACGTACTTTCCGAACTAGGCCGGGAAATGCTTCTTTCTCAGAGAAAAAGCGTCCGGGAAGTGCTCACTTCCCGGACGCTTTGCCGAAAAGTATAATTTTCTCCTCCCTTCGAATACATCGAACATATCTGGTTCCGGAGGTTTTCAGAATTTTCGGAAAACACTATACCTTCTATGTTCTTTGATATGCATTTTTGACTTCATCGATATTTCAAATATTTTCATCCTCATTCTTCCATTCGGATGAAGACAAACCTACAAATAAAACATTGTACAGGGTGGGCAAATTTCGATGTTTTAGCACTACAATTTTTAAACCAGAGGAGATAGACAAAATCTGATACCCACTTCTCGGTCTCTTTTTCTGAGAAACTATCGAGGGTAGTTTTCCTTTTTGGCCAACTTCTTTTGTTTTCGAGTTATAAGCGAAATTGAAAAAATGGCGATATCGAAAGACATTTATATCTCCGCTAATAGGTACTGATGATGGAGTTCTGAAATTAAAACATTATACAGGCACTTTTTTACTTAGAATCCAGTGGCGTGCTCGTCTTTCCAAAATAGTTTTTAATCACGAAGCTATGACCCAAAGTTATGTTTTTTCTAATGGGAACACTAGATTTCTGTGCCATTTTTTTATAGCTTAATTCTTCCTGATTTCAAAAATATATGACATCGTATGATTTGTATGAATATGAATAATAGAATAGTATAATGGTCTAAAACCTTTTTTGAACTAAGAGTCTCAATATTTCTATGGTTTCAACTATTGATGAACCCAGAGAAATTGAGCTTCCTATAACAAGAGTAGTGTCCTTCCATTAATCTTGTTATTTCTATACTTTTTACCAATTTCTACTAAATTCGTATCTAGGTATATTTTATAAACTTTTTATCTAGAAATAAATTCGGAAATAAAGCAAAGATCCACAGGATCGACTGTTTCAATCGAAAGAGTTGTAATGAGATGGATTCATTAGAAGATTATTTTCATAGGTCTCCAGTATGAATACGCACAAGTATATTTTATTCAAAGTCACTTGAACTAGTCCATAAAAACGCTTGGCCATAGATGTCCCTTTGAAGTGGATACCGCGATCTGCAAAATACCGGGGTTTATCTGAAAGTATTGTTAGGCAATAAATTCACTAGCCCCAAAGAAATTTTTGGAAACTGGGACAAACCTTGTATAAACGAAATATTCACCTTCCACCAAGTGACTTTGGATATACTATACCAATTCATTTCAAATAGCACATGAAACAATGCATATATGGTTGAACAATTCAATTACGAAGGGAATTGGTAAAAATCATAGAAAGAATCAGATTAACGGAAGGACACTTCTCTTGTTATAGGAAGCTCAATTTTTCTGTGCTCGTCAACAGTTGAAACTATAGAAATATTGAGAATCTTAGGTAAAAAAAAGGTTTTTGACCATTTTCTTCTATTTATATCGATACAAACCATACGCTGTTATATATTTTTGAAATCAAGAAAAATTAAGCTTTCAAAAAATAGCACAGAAATCTAGTGTTTGAAAAAACATAACTTT
This sequence comes from Harmonia axyridis, assembly GCF_914767665.1. Taxonomy (NCBI): domain Eukaryota; kingdom Metazoa; phylum Arthropoda; class Insecta; order Coleoptera; family Coccinellidae; genus Harmonia; species Harmonia axyridis. Next base: position 10,097,467 of record NC_059506.1, read on the forward strand.
GGGTCATACCTTCGTAATTAAAAATCCTTTTGAAAAGACGAGCACGCCACTGGATTCTACGTGAAAAAGTGCCTCTATAATTTCAGAACTCTATCATCAGTATTAACGGATATATAAATGTTTTTCGATATCGCCATTTTTCCATTTTTCGCTTATAACTGGAAAAAAAGAAGGTGGTCAAAAATTGATACTACCCTTATTAGTTTCTCAGAAAAAGAGACCGAGAATGGGGTATCAGATTTTGTCTATCTCCTCCGGTTTAAAAGTTGTAGTGCTAATACATCGAAATTTGCCGACCCTGTACAGATCGATCCAGCCATTTGTAGTTTAAAACGGTGTGACTAATCCGACTTATACCTACTTCCGGGAAACCGAAAGTGTACCAGATTTATTGAAAACAACTGCATTCATTATAGCAAAGTCTGAAACGAATCAAAGGGTTTTGAAAACGCATGAACGTTTTTCAACCTCCACAATTAATCTGAAATTATCACAATATCAATCCTGTATTTTAAAAAAGTGTTGAAATCAGTGATTTTGTATACTATTGAAAATTGAATGAGCCATACCAAAATTAATAATTAATTTTAAATTTGATATTTCGCCGCGAAGAGTCTCAATTGAAACACCAAGCATAATCCAAACATTGTTACGAAATTGTCTTGTTGATACTTGTTTTGAAAGTTACAGACCTATCAGTATACTGTCCCCTATCCCCTACATGATGTAGGGGACCATTTAAGAGAAATAAACTGTTAACAATTTTTGGTATTTATGTATTAGAATATTTGCTTTTTTTTTCAAGAACAAAGATATTTTTTCAGTTCACACAATTAAAAGTAATTACCCTTTAAGATCGCAGAACTTGCATTATCCTATACATAGGTTATCTCTATCAGAAAGGCACCCATCTTACATGTGTATTAAATTGTACAATAAACTACCTGATAGGATTAAACAGTTGAATGATTTTAAGAATTTTAAGAAAAATGTCAGAGAATATTTGATTGTTTTGGAACCATATTCTGTTTATGATTATTTGAGTTAATTTTAGTATTTTTGTAGATTTTGGCAATTTGACACTATTTTTTTCATGTATAGTACACTGTACAGACATACTATGAAATAAATATTCGCGATGGTGGCCGATGATGACGGTTCATTACTCGGCGCAGTTAAAAGTCAGTTTAAATGTTGTAAATATAAGACTTCAAGCAATGTCTTCTTCTTCTTCCTCAGCCATTCTTCATCCACTCCTGGACGTAGGCCTCCTTCAAATGACTCCACTCCGATCTGTTCTGTGCCACCCGATGCCATCCATTTCCCGCTCGAGCCTTAATGTCGTCTAACCATCTCCGTTGCGGTCTTCCTACACTGCGTTTTGTCTGTCTTGGTCGCCAGTGTGTTAGCTTATTCGTCCACCTGTTAGGATCTTGACGAGCCACGTGTCCCACCCATTGCCATTTCAGATCTGCCACGCGCTGTATTATATCTACGACTTTTGTTCTTTGTCGTATTTCTTCGTTTCGCACCTTATCTCTCAAACTCAACCCGAGCATCGCGCGTTCCATAGCTCTCTGCATAACCCTCAATTTAGTTGTAGACTTTTTTGTGAGTGCCATTGTTTCAAGGCCATATGTCGCCACTGGCAGTATACAGGCATCAAAAGCTCTTTTTTTCAGGTTTATGGGGATGTTGCTGTTCTTGAATATATACTTCAGTTTTCCAAAAGCTATCCATGTCAGTCTTATTCGCCTGCTCAGCTCCGCTGTCTGATTCTCTCTACCCAATCTTATTGCATGTCCAAGATAAATATATTCTGTTACATTCTCCATCTTTGTAGAATGCAAATAGATGTCTTCCTTGATGTTACTCATTATCTTGGTCTTCGAGATGTTCATCTTCAAGCCAACCTTTTCCGCAGCGTCCGCCAGTTCTTCTAGCATTTCTAACTGTTCTTGGGCATCACTGCTGATCAGGACAATATCATCCGCAAACCGGAGATGGTTCAGGTACGATCCATCGATGTTAACACCTTTTGTTTCCCAGTGCAACGATTTGAAGATGTTCTCCAGAGCGAGGGTGAATAACTTCGGAGATATGGTATCGCCCTGACGTACACCCCTATTCAATAGAATTTTATGTGTTTTCAATTCTTCATTTACCTTGACGTGAAAAGTGGCATTTTCGTATATAAATTTCAATAGATTTTTGTATCGAGAATCTATCCTAGCGTCGACCATTGCTTCTAGAAATGCCCATGTTTCGATAGAGTCGAATGCCTTGTGGAAATCTACGAATGCCAAGTTGTATTCTGACGTTTTCTCGATAAGTGTTCTTATGCGCTGAAGATGATCCATTGTTCCAAAACCTTTACGAAATCCTGCTTGCTCTACTGGTTGGTATGTGTCAAATTTATGGGTGAGTCTGAAGGCTGATAGGACGATAATTCTCTAATTTTAATTTATCTCCTTTCTTAAAGAGCAGGATAACTTCGGCATTCTTTCAAGCGTCTGGAATTCTACCCTCTTCCAAGCATTTGTTCAAGAGGATTCTCAATGATTGTTCTAAGACGTCTCCTCTCTCCCTCAGCATTTCACAGGTGATCTTGTCTTCTCCACCGCATTTCCCATTTTTCATTTGCTTGAGAGCAGCTCTTATTTCTTCTCTTGTTATCTCAGGGATGTCTTCGGATCCCACATTGCATACAATGGATTTTGTAGTTCTTGGATTAGGCCTAGTAGAAGTATAAAGACGAGTGTAAAAATCTCTTATGTGTTCAGTAATTATGTTGCTGTCCGACACCACACTTCCACTCTGGTCTTTCATCTGCGATATTCTGTGTTTCCCAGTGGATAGCTTTGATCTTAAGACCTTCATATTCGCATTGTCTTTGATTGCGTCCTCGATCATTCTCGTGTTGCAGTTGCGAATGTCTTTTCTGACTTGTTTTTGTATCTTCTTATTCAATTCTCCATAGCCTGATGCATCTCTTGGTGTTCTTCTTCTCTCTTCTAACAGTTTGAGCGTATCTGGATGTATTTTAGGGTTGTTTTTTGTTTTTGCTCTCGTGCATAATTTCTTGGTAGCGGTGTATACGTCAGTGGTCACCTTGTGATTTAGATCATTGATGTTCATTTTTTCTAACTCACTAGTTGGTTCAAGTCTTTTCCCTAGTTCTCTCTGATATTCGCCTTTGCTTAGTTGTAGTTCTTTAGAGGTTGGGAATCTGCGGGCATGGGTAAGCTTGTTTCTTTCTATTTTCAGCCTGAAGTTGAGGGATGCTCTTACCAATCTGTGATCGCTGTTCGTATCAAACCGGTTCAGAACCGAAACATCTGTGCAGATTTTTCTGTTCGTCAATATGAAATCGATCTCATTTTTTGTTTTTCCGTCTGGACTCTTCCAAGTCCATTTTCTCTGCTTGGATTTCTTAAACAAGGTATTCAAACAATATAAGCGTTCTTTGCTCGAGTAGTCTACCAGAGATTCTCCTCTATTGTTTCTGGTACCAAGGCCAAAGTTCCCAATATAGTGAGAATCAGTTGAACACCTCTGGCCGATTTTTGCATTGAAGTCACCACTTATTACTTTGAAGTGTTTTTCGTGACTCCATGGCCTTAGAGATATCTTCAAAAAATGTTTCCATCTCTTCGTCGTCTGCCTGGCTTGTCGGAGCGTATCCGTGGATGAATTGAATGTTGTATCTCTTATTCAGTTTGAGTAGACCACCCTGTCTGAGATCGAATTCATTTCGGTTATCAGGTGTCTCAGTCTTTTATTAATCAGAAAAGCTACTCCTCCCTGTCCAGGCTCGGCAGAATTTCTCTGATACAACAAGTGACCTGAGTTTAGAACTGTGGCTTTCTCTTCCGGAAGGCGGGTTTCATATAATCCCACAATGTCCCATTTAATGGGCTCGAGTTCTTTTTCTAATCTAGCGAGGTATTTCTCATCGTTCTTATATTATTTGTGGCAACATAGATCTTTGTTGTATTCGCTACTTGTTTTCTACTAGGATCTATCGAATTTTTGCCTCCACCAGAATCCGAATTGAGGCAGACTGATATGTTATCAGTGTGAGATTTCGTGCGATCGACACTACTCACCTGGGGTATTTTCTTTGAATTCGACATTTCGGCATAGAAACATTATGAAGGGTTTTTGGCATATAAAACGCCTCGCTTGCCGAGCGTGTTGGCGAGTGAGGTTCTCAGCCACCCAATCTGGGTCAGACGCTGTTTGTAGCCGCTCAATTTGAATCAGACACTACGGTGCTAGTTTTGGTCCACCCCGAGTATTTGATTTCCTCGGTACCTACCATATCTGGTAGGCGGTCCCCTATCCGCCACCTGGGGAGGCGCCCGATGGGGGACTAGCAACCCCACACGAGCAATGTAGTATGTGTTAAGTGTGGAAATATTTACCACTACTCATGTTACGAGAGAAATTTCTCTAATCCAATCATCAAAGGGTCCAAAACAATTTGCTGTGATAATACCATAAGAGAAATGGATGATGTTTACATTACTTCGATTTCAAACATGAAGGAAAAAACCCAAGAACATAATCAAGTCAGTATGGAAAATAATTACCTAAAGGAACTACTGAGGTAAGTTCAAGAGAAGAATCAAATTCTTATGGAAAATAATAAATTATTAAATCTTAGAATTCAAGACCTAGAAAAAAAAGATCAAAAAAAGAATTTCGCAGAAATCGTAAAAAAAACAACAACAAACAAGTGATGAAAAATTCTAATCTGAATGGCAATACGAATTGTAAACAACCAAATCTGAACATAGAAATATCTCTGACATCAGAGAAAGTGACAGTGGAGAGTCCAGGTGTCGAAAACATCAATCTGCAGAAACAAAACCTAACCAAACATGAGAATGAAAGTAGCTCTGATGAAACTAAACAAAGACTACATAGGAATCGTGGAACTACTTCTTCTTTTGACAATCTGAATCATAGACAACATCTGAATCATAGCCAAGCTCAGTCTGGCTCTCGTACAAAAAGTCAATCAAACTCAAATCCAGTTCGAACCAATATCTATAAACGTAAATCTATTAGACTTGGAACTGCAATAATAACTAATGAAGACCCAAAAAACGCTTTCATTGGAGTGGAGAAAAAAATCTGGCTGTACATTTATAGAGTTCAGAAACATGTTACATCTAACATAATTCATGATTTCATAGTGGGGAAACCAGAATGTGAAAACTATACTATAGATGTCAAAGAAATACCAGGACACCCAGATGGACTCAAACGTTTCGTGGTTAGTGCACCATTTAAATTCAAAGATGCCATGAACAAGAATGATTTCTGGCCGAATGGAGTTGGAATTAAACGCTTCAACTTCAACAGAAATAATGACAATCAGAAAGACAATTTTCTATACAACACACATCCTGTCATTGAGAACCTTTCAAAATGACAATCAGGAAAAGACAATAACATCAATGGCATTAACATCATTCACCAGAATATACAATCAATCACGTCATCAAAAAATATCCTTGAGAAGTTCCTTACTGATGAAGATGCTGATTTTGCTGCACTGACGGAGCATTGGAAAAGCGAGGATGAAATGGCTAATATCCACCTTAACGACTACAAACTTGTATCAAATTTCTGTCGAACCACATCTAAACATGGGGGCAGTGCAATTTTCTGTCGTAAATCACTGGAATGTAAAGAGAGGCTGGATATACAGAAACTAGGCATAACTAATATTTTTGAGTGCTCAGCATGCGAACTAAAATCTACTAGTGGTAAACTAGTAGTAATCTGTATATACAGACCACCTTCCAAAATTGAAAGTGATATTGAGGCATTCATAGATAGGTATATTCACTCACTAGAGATACTGAGTATCTCATCCCTGGATTTTGTCATAGCAGGGGATTTTAACATAAATGTGATCTCAAATGAAGAGCGAACTGCCATGTTATTCAAGTTCATAACGGAAAGTTTTGGAGCAAAGCTGACTATTAATGTACCAACACGTGTAACAGCACATTCTGCCACTTGTATAGATAATATCATCACAAATATCCATGATGCCATATTCAGCGTAATTGATAGTCATTTATCAGATCACACAGCACAGAAAACTCATATTCCTGGTTACGTTTCTGCTGTGCGGACCCCATCCACCAGGAGAACTCGTAGGTACACTGAAGATTCGATCAATAACTTCCTAAATTCATTGGCCGAAGTTGATTGGGAGAGTACTTTGAAGGGCGACCAGGGGCCTGAGAACATGTGGAACAGTTTCCACCAGCGATATGGTCGATTGTTCGACGAAGCATTTCCTCTTGTGTTGACCAGAATAGGGCCAAATTTTATCAGGATCCAAAAATAATTTCTCTTGAGGAAAAATTGGATTTGCTCTTTGTCTTGTGTAAAGGCAACCCTTGCTTTCTGGCCCAGTACAAAAAACGAAAAGAGAATTTGATGAAGCTCTTGGAAAACTGAAACAATCCCTTATCGAATGGAAAATTAAGAATTCTTCAAATAAAACCAAAACTACATGGAATATCATAAACAACATAAGAAAGAATCCAAAAGCGAGCAGCAACAGATTTCCTCAAGGTAGCCTAGAAAATGTTGTGAAACAATTTAACAAGTACTTCATTGAGAAAGCGCATAACATGGACCCAAATAACTCTGAACAAGGGGCAAAGAACAAGTCCCTACCCAGTATAAACCCTAAGTCTTTTTATATGTTTGAGGTGACGGTTGATGAGGTGACGTCAGCTGTGAGGAACCTGTAAAGTAAAGCCTCGGCTGGATATGATGGTATTCCTATCAACATCATAAAACGCTCCATACACTTGATAGCTGAACCTCTCACTAGGATAATCAATAAACTTTTCTCACAAGGCATTTTCCCTAATGCACTCAAAGTTGCTGTGGTGAAGCCTATTTACAAGAAAGGTGATGCTGGGGATTATGAGAACTATAGACCCATCAGTATTCTTCCATCGTTCTCGAAGATCTTTGAGAAAATATTAGCGAATTTCTTCAAAAAGTTCAATCTATTTAATAATGCACAGCATGGTTTTATGCAAACCAAAGGCACCGATACTGCAATTTATGAACTGGTCAGGATGATCCTGAGAGGATTTGAGGAGGGAAAAGTGCCTTTTGGCTTTTTTTTGGACATGTCAAAGGCTTTTGATTGTGTGGACCACAGATTGCTACTCTGAAAGTTGGAGCGGTATGGCATAAGAGGTATACAACTGGACCTCATTAAAAACTATTGGTCAAATCGGAAGCAGAGGGTTGAGATTGCAGTTGATGGCACTACATATGCCTCTGAAGAGGAGTTAATCACCCGGGGGGTTCCACAGGGAAGCATCTTGGGACCGCTCTTGTTCATAATTTTCGTGAATGATCTTCCCGGAGTGTTCTACTCAGAAAGTCAAGCACCGATTATGTATGCGGACGACACTAATCTGCTCATTGAAGCACCAAAAATCTCACAGCTACAAACTACATCAGCCGATGCGATTTCCAAGATTACATCCTGGTGCCGGGAGAATGGACTGAACCTTAATATCAACAAAACTGAGTATGTCTGTTTTTGCACAGATCGAACTAGACAGTCTCTCCCTGAAACAATATTATTAGGCACCACTGAGGCACATATATCGACAACAATGCCAAGTTGTATTCTGACGTTTTCTCGATAAGTGTTCTTATGCGCTGAAGATGATCCATTGTTCCAAAACCTTTACGAAATCCTGCTTGCTCTACTGGTTGGTATGTGTCAAATTTATGGGTGAGTCTGAAGGCTGATAGGACGATAATTCTCTAATTTTAATTTATCTCCTTTCTTAAAGAGCAGGATAACTTTGGCATTCTTTCAAGCGTCTGGAATTCTACCCTCTTCCAAGCATTTGTTCAAGAGGATTCTCAATGATTGTTCTAAGACGTCTCCTCTCTCCCTCAGCATTTCACAGGTGATCTTGTCTTCTCCACCGCATTTCCCATTTTTCATTTGCTTGAGAGCAGCTCTTATTTCTTCTCTTGTTATCTCAGGGATGTCTTCGGATCCCACATTGCATACAATGGATTTTGTAGTTCTTGGATTAGGCCTAGTAGAAGTATAAAGACGAGTGTAAAAATCTCTTATGTGTTCAGTAATTATGTTGCTGTCCGACACCACACTTCCACTCTGGTCTTTCATCTGCGATATTCTGTGTTTCCCAGTGGATAGCTTTGATCTTAAGACCTTCATATTCGCATTGTCTTTGATTGCGTCCTCGATCATTCTCGTGTTGCAGTTGCGAATGTCTTTTCTGACTTGTTTTTGTATCTTCTTATTCAATTCTCCATAGCCTGATGCATCTCTTGGTGTTCTTCTTCTCTCTTCTAACAGTTTGAGCGTATCTGGATGTATTTTAGGGTTGTTTTTTGTTTTTGCTCTCGTGCATAATTTCTTGGTAGCGGTGTATACGTCAGTGGTCACCTTGTGATTCAGATCATTGATGTTCATTTTTTCTAACTCACTAGTTGGTTCAAGTCTTTTCCCTAGTTCTCTCTGATATTCGCCTTTGCTTAGTTGTAGTTCTTTAGAGGTTGGGAATCTGCGGGCATGGGTAAGCTTGTTTCTTTCTATTTTCAGCCTGAAGTTGAGGGATGCTCTTACCAATCTGTGATCGCTGTTCGTATCAAACCGGTTCAGAACCGAAACATCTGTGCAGATTTTTCTGTTCGTCAATATGAAATCGATCTCATTTTTTGTTTTTCCGTCTGGACTCTTCCAAGTCCATTTTCTCTGCTTGGATTTCTTAAACAAGGTATTCAAACAATATAAGCGTTCTTTGCTCGAGTAGTCTACCAGAGATTCTCCTCTATTGTTTCTGGTACCAAGGCCAAAGTTCCCAATATAGTGAGAATCAGTTGAACACCTCTGGCCGATTTTTGCATTGAAGTCACCACTTATTACTTTGAAGTGTTTTTCGTGACTCCATGGCCTTAGAGATATCTTCAAAAAATGTTTCCATCTCTTCGTCGTCTGCCTGGCTTGTCGGAGCGTATCCGTGGATGAATTGAATGTTGTATCTCTTATTCAGTTTGAGTAGACCACCCTGTCTGAGATCGAATTCATTTCGGTTATCAGGTGTCTCAGTCTTTTATTAATCAGAAAAGCTACTCCTCCCTGTCCAGGCTCGGCAGAATTTCTCTGATACAACAAGTGACCTGAGTTTAGAACTGTGGCTTTCTCTTCCGGAAGGCGGGTTTCATATAATCCCACAATGTCCCATTTAATGGGCTCGAGTTCTTTTTCTAATCTAGCGAGGTATTTCTCATCGTTCTTATATTATTTGTGGCAACATAGATCTTTGTTGTATTCGCTACTTGTTTTCTACTAGGATCTATCGAATTTTTGCCTCCACCAGAATCCGAATTGAGGCAGACTGATATGTTATCAGTGTGAGATTTCGTGCGATCGACACTACTCACCTGGGGTATTTTCTTTGAATTCGACATTTCGGCATAGAAACATTATGAAGGGTTTTTGGCATATAAAACGCCTCGCTTGCCGAGCGTGTTGGCGAGTGAGGTTCTCAGCCACCCAATCTGGGTCAGACGCTGTTTGTAGCCGCTCAATTTGAATCAGACACTACGGTGCTAGTTTTGGTCCACCCCGAGTATTTGATTTCCTCGGTACCTACCATATCTGGTAGGCGGTCCCCTATCCGCCACCTGGGGAGGCGCCCGATGGGGGACTAGCAACCCCACACGAGCAATGTAGTATGTGTTAAGTGTGGAAATATTTACCACTACTCATGTTACGAGAGAAATTTCTCTAATCCAATCATCAAAGGGTCCAAAACAATTTGCTGTGATAATACCATAAGAGAAATGGATGATGTTTACATTACTTCGATTTCAAACATGAAGGAAAAAACCCAAGAACATAATCAAGTCAGTATGGAAAATAATTACCTAAAGGAACTACTGAGGTAAGTTCAAGAGAAGAATCAAATTCTTATGGAAAATAATAAATTATTAAATCTTAGAATTCAAGACCTAGAAAAAAAAGATCAAAAAAAGAATTTCGCAGAAATCGTAAAAAAAACAACAACAAACAAGTGATGAAAAATTCTAATCTGAATGGCAATACGAATTGTAAACAACCAAATCTGAACATAGAAATATCTCTGACATCAGAGAAAGTGACAGTGGAGAGTCCAGGTGTCGAAAACATCAATCTGCAGAAACAAAACCTAACCAAACATGAGAATGAAAGTAGCTCTGATGAAACTAAACAAAGACTACATAGGAATCGTGGAACTACTTCTTCTTTTGACAATCTGAATCATAGACAACATCTGAATCATAGCCAAGCTCAGTCTGGCTCTCGTACAAAAAGTCAATCAAACTCAAATCCAGTTCGAACCAATATCTATAAACGTAAATCTATTAGACTTGGAACTGCAATAATAACTAATGAAGACCCAAAAAACGCTTTCATTGGAGTGGAGAAAAAAATCTGGCTGTACATTTATAGAGTTCAGAAACATGTTACATCTAACATAATTCATGATTTCATAGTGGGGAAACCAGAATGTGAAAACTATACTATAGATGTCAAAGAAATACCAGGACACCCAGATGGACTCAAACGTTTCGTGGTTAGTGCACCATTTAAATTCAAAGATGCCATGAACAAGAATGATTTCTGGCCGAATGGAGTTGGAATTAAACGCTTCAACTTCAACAGAAATAATGACAATCAGAAAGACAATTTTCTATACAACACACATCCTGTCATTGAGAACCTTTCAAAATGACAATCAGGAAAAGACAATAACATCAATGGCATTAACATCATTCACCAGAATATACAATCAATCACGTCATCAAAAAATATCCTTGAGAAGTTCCTTACTGATGAAGATGCTGATTTTGCTGCACTGACGGAGCATTGGAAAAGCGAGGATGAAATGGCTAATATCCACCTTAACGACTACAAACTTGTATCAAATTTCTGTCGAACCACATCTAAACATGGGGGCAGTGCAATTTTCTGTCGTAAATCACTGGAATGTAAAGAGAGGCTGGATATACAGAAACTAGGCATAACTAATATTTTTGAGTGCTCAGCATGCGAACTAAAATCTACTAGTGGTAAACTAGTAGTAATCTGTATATACAGACCACCTTCCAAAATTGAAAGTGATATTGAGGCATTCATAGATAGGTATATTCACTCACTAGAGATACTGAGTATCTCATCCCTGGATTTTGTCATAGCAGGGGATTTTAACATAAATGTGATCTCAAATGAAGAGCGAACTGCCATGTTATTCAAGTTCATAACGGAAAGTTTTGGAGCAAAGCTGACTATTAATGTACCAACACGTGTAACAGCACATTCTGCCACTTGTATAGATAATATCATCACAAATATCCATGATGCCATATTCAGCGTAATTGATAGTCATTTATCAGATCACACAGCACAGAAAACTCATATTCCTGGTTACGTTTCTGCTGTGCGGACCCCATCCACCAGGAGAACTCGTAGGTACACTGAAGATTCGATCAATAACTTCCTAAATTCATTGGCCGAAGTTGATTGGGAGAGTACTTTGAAGGGCGACCAGGGGCCTGAGAACATGTGGAACAGTTTCCACCAGCGATATGGTCGATTGTTCGACGAAGCATTTCCTCTTGTGTTGACCAGAATAGGGCCAAATTTTATCAGGATCCAAAAATAATTTCTCTTGAGGAAAAATTGGATTTGCTCTTTGTCTTGTGTAAAGGCAACCCTTGCTTTCTGGCCCAGTACAAAAAACGAAAAGAGAATTTGATGAAGCTCTTGGAAAACTGAAACAATCCCTTATCGAATGGAAAATTAAGAATTCTTCAAATAAAACCAAAACTACATGGAATATCATAAACAACATAAGAAAGAATCCAAAAGCGAGCAGCAACAGATTTCCTCAAGGTAGCCTAGAAAATGTTGTGAAACAATTTAACAAGTACTTCATTGAGAAAGCGCATAACATGGACCCAAATAACTCTGAACAAGGGGCAAAGAACAAGTCCCTACCCAGTATAAACCCTAAGTCTTTTTATATGTTTGAGGTGACGGTTGATGAGGTGACGTCAGCTGTGAGGAACCTGTAAAGTAAAGCCTCGGCTGGATATGATGGTATTCCTATCAACATCATAAAACGCTCCATACACTTGATAGCTGAACCTCTCACTAGGATAATCAATAAACTTTTCTCACAAGGCATTTTCCCTAATGCACTCAAAGTTGCTGTGGTGAAGCCTATTTACAAGAAAGGTGATGCTGGGGATTATGAGAACTATAGACCCATCAGTATTCTTCCATCGTTCTCGAAGATCTTTGAGAAAATATTAGCGAATTTCTTCAAAAAGTTCAATCTATTTAATAATGCACAGCATGGTTTTATGCAAACCAAAGGCACCGATACTGCAATTTATGAACTGGTCAGGATGATCCTGAGAGGATTTGAGGAGGGAAAAGTGCCTTTTGGCTTTTTTTTGGACATGTCAAAGGCTTTTGATTGTGTGGACCACAGATTGCTACTCTGAAAGTTGGAGCGGTATGGCATAAGAGGTATACAACTGGACCTCATTAAAAACTATTGGTCAAATCGGAAGCAGAGGGTTGAGATTGCAGTTGATGGCACTACATATGCCTCTGAAGAGGAGTTAATCACCCGGGGGGTTCCACAGGGAAGCATCTTGGGACCGCTCTTGTTCATAATTTTCGTGAATGATCTTCCCGGAGTGTTCTACTCAGAAAGTCAAGCACCGATTATGTATGCGGACGACACTAATCTGCTCATTGAAGCACCAAAAATCTCACAGCTACAAACTACATCAGCCGATGCGATTTCCAAGATTACATCCTGGTGCCGGGAGAATGGACTGAACCTTAATATCAACAAAACTGAGTATGTCTGTTTTTGCACAGATCGAACTAGACAGTCTCTCCCTGAAACAATATTATTAGGCACCACTGAGGCACATATATCGACAACAATGCCAAGTTGTATTCTGACGTTTTCTCGATAAGTGTTCTTATGCGCTGAAGATGATCCATTGTTCCAAAACCTTTACGAAATCCTGCTTGCTCTACTGGTTGGTATGTGTCAAATTTATGGGTGAGTCTGAAGGCTGATAGGACGATAATTCTCTAATTTTAATTTATCTCCTTTCTTAAAGAGCAGGATAACTTTGGCATTCTTTCAAGCGTCTGGAATTCTACCCTCTTCCAAGCATTTGTTCAAGAGGATTCTCAATGATTGTTCTAAGACGTCTCCTCTCTCCCTCAGCATTTCACAGGTGATCTTGTCTTCTCCACCGCATTTCCCATTTTTCATTTGCTTGAGAGCAGCTCTTATTTCTTCTCTTGTTATCTCAGGGATGTCTTCGGATCCCACATTGCATACAATGGATTTTGTAGTTCTTGGATTAGGCCTAGTAGAAGTATAAAGACGAGTGTAAAAATCTCTTATGTGTTCAGTAATTATGTTGCTGTCCGACACCACACTTCCACTCTGGTCTTTCATCTGCGATATTCTGTGTTTCCCAGTGGATAGCTTTGATCTTAAGACCTTCATATTCGCATTGTCTTTGATTGCGTCCTCGATCATTCTCGTGTTGCAGTTGCGAATGTCTTTTCTGACTTGTTTTTGTATCTTCTTATTCAATTCTCCATAGCCTGATGCATCTCTTGGTGTTCTTCTTCTCTCTTCTAACAGTTTGAGCGTATCTGGATGTATTTTAGGGTTGTTTTTTGTTTTTGCTCTCGTGCATAATTTCTTGGTAGCGGTGTATACGTCAGTGGTCACCTTGTGATTCAGATCATTGATGTTCATTTTTTCTAACTCACTAGTTGGTTCAAGTCTTTTCCCTAGTTCTCTCTGATATTCGCCTTTGCTTAGTTGTAGTTCTTTAGAGGTTGGGAATCTGCGGGCATGGGTAAGCTTGTTTCTTTCTATTTTCAGCCTGAAGTTGAGGGATGCTCTTACCAATCTGTGATCGCTGTTCGTATCAAACCGGTTCAGAACCGAAACATCTGTGCAGATTTTTCTGTTCGTCAATATGAAATCGATCTCATTTTTTGTTTTTCCGTCTGGACTCTTCCAAGTCCATTTTCTCTGCTTGGATTTCTTAAACAAGGTATTCAAACAATATAAGCGTTCTTTGCTCGAGTAGTCTACCAGAGATTCTCCTCTATTGTTTCTGGTACCAAGGCCAAAGTTCCCAATATAGTGAGAATCAGTTGAACACCTCTGGCCGATTTTTGCATTGAAGTCACCACTTATTACTTTGAAGTGTTTTTCGTGACTCCATGGCCTTAGAGATATCTTCAAAAAATGTTTCCATCTCTTCGTCGTCTGCCTGGCTTGTCGGAGCGTATCCGTGGATGAATTGAATGTTGTATCTCTTATTCAGTTTGAGTAGACCACCCTGTCTGAGATCGAATTCATTTCGGTTATCAGGTGTCTCAGTCTTTTATTAATCAGAAAAGCTACTCCTCCCTGTCCAGGCTCGGCAGAATTTCTCTGATACAACAAGTGACCTGAGTTTAGAACTGTGGCTTTCTCTTCCGGAAGGCGGGTTTCATATAATCCCACAATGTCCCATTTAATGGGCTCGAGTTCTTTTTCTAATCTAGCGAGGTATTTCTCATCGTTCTTATATTATTTGTGGCAACATAGATCTTTGTTGTATTCGCTACTTGTTTTCTACTAGGATCTATCGAATTTTTGCCTCCACCAGAATCCGAATTGAGGCAGACTGATATGTTATCAGTGTGAGATTTCGTGCGATCGACACTACTCACCTGGGGTATTTTCTTTGAATTCGACATTTCGGCATAGAAACATTATGAAGGGTTTTTGGCATATAAAACGCCTCGCTTGCCGAGCGTGTTGGCGAGTGAGGTTCTCAGCCACCCAATCTGGGTCAGACGCTGTTTGTAGCCGCTCAATTTGAATCAGACACTACGGTGCTAGTTTTGGTCCACCCCGAGTATTTGATTTCCTCGGTACCTACCATATCTGGTAGGCGGTCCCCTATCCGCCACCTGGGGAGGCGCCCGATGGGGGACTAGCAACCCCACACGAGCAATGTAGTATGTGTTAAGTGTGGAAATATTTACCACTACTCATGTTACGAGAGAAATTTCTCTAATCCAATCATCAAAGGGTCCAAAACAATTTGCTGTGATAATACCATAAGAGAAATGGATGATGTTTACATTACTTCGATTTCAAACATGAAGGAAAAAACCCAAGAACATAATCAAGTCAGTATGGAAAATAATTACCTAAAGGAACTACTGAGGTAAGTTCAAGAGAAGAATCAAATTCTTATGGAAAATAATAAATTATTAAATCTTAGAATTCAAGACCTAGAAAAAAAAGATCAAAAAAAGAATTTCGCAGAAATCGTAAAAAAAACAACAACAAACAAGTGATGAAAAATTCTAATCTGAATGGCAATACGAATTGTAAACAACCAAATCTGAACATAGAAATATCTCTGACATCAGAGAAAGTGACAGTGGAGAGTCCAGGTGTCGAAAACATCAATCTGCAGAAACAAAACCTAACCAAACATGAGAATGAAAGTAGCTCTGATGAAACTAAACAAAGACTACATAGGAATCGTGGAACTACTTCTTCTTTTGACAATCTGAATCATAGACAACATCTGAATCATAGCCAAGCTCAGTCTGGCTCTCGTACAAAAAGTCAATCAAACTCAAATCCAGTTCGAACCAATATCTATAAATGTAAATCTATTAGACTTGGAACTGCAATAATAACTAATGAAGACCCAAAAAACGCTTTCATTGGAGTGGAGAAAAAAATCTGGCTGTACATTTATAGAGTTCAGAAACATGTTACATCTAACATAATTCATGATTTCATAGTGGGGAAACCAGAATGTGAAAACTATACTATAGATGTCAAAGAAATACCAGGACACCCAGATGGACTCAAACGTTTCGTGGTTAGTGCACCATTTAAATTCAAAGATGCCATGAACAAGAATGATTTCTGGCCGAATGGAGTTGGAATTAAACGCTTCAACTTCAACAGAAATAATGACAATCAGAAAGACAATTTTCTATACAACACACATCCTGTCATTGAGAACCTTTCAAAATGACAATCAGGAAAAGACAATAACATCAATGGCATTAACATCATTCACCAGAATATACAATCAATCACGTCATCAAAAAATATCCTTGAGAAGTTCCTTACTGATGAAGATGCTGATTTTGCTGCACTGACGGAGCATTGGAAAAGCGAGGATGAAATGGCTAATATCCACCTTAACGACTACAAACTTGTATCAAATTTCTGTCGAACCACATCTAAACATGGGGGCAGTGCAATTTTCTGTCGTAAATCACTGGAATGTAAAGAGAGGCTGGATATACAGAAACTAGGCATAACTAATATTTTTGAGTGCTCAGCATGCGAACTAAAATCTACTAGTGGTAAACTAGTAGTAATCTGTATATACAGACCACCTTCCAAAATTGAAAGTGATATTGAGGCATTCATAGATAGGTATATTCACTCACTAGAGATACTGAGTATCTCATCCCTGGATTTTGTCATAGCAGGGGATTTTAACATAAATGTGATCTCAAATGAAGAGCGAACTGCCATGTTATTCAAGTTCATAACGGAAAGTTTTGGAGCAAAGCTGACTATTAATGTACCAACACGTGTAACAGCACATTCTGCCACTTGTATAGATAATATCATCACAAATATCCATGATGCCATATTCAGCGTAATTGATAGTCATTTATCAGATCACACAGCACAGAAAACTCATATTCCTGGTTACGTTTCTGCTGTGCGGACCCCATCCACCAGGAGAACTCGTAGGTACACTGAAGATTCGATCAATAACTTCCTAAATTCATTGGCCGAAGTTGATTGGGAGAGTACTTTGAAGGGCGACCAGGGGCCTGAGAACATGTGGAACAGTTTCCACCAGCGATATGGTCGATTGTTCGACGAAGCATTTCCTCTTGTGTTGACCAGAATAGGGCCAAATTTTATCAGGATCCAAAAATAATTTCTCTTGAGGAAAAATTGGATTTGCTCTTTGCCTTGTGTAAAGGCAACCCTTGCTTTCTGGCCCAGTACAAAAAACGAAAAGAGAATTTGATGAAGCTCTTGGAAAACTGAAACAATCCCTTATCGAATGGAAAATTAAGAATTCTTCAAATAAAACCAAAACTACATGGAATATCATAAACAACATAAGAAAGAATCCAAAAGCGAGCAGCAACAGATTTCCTCAAGGTAGCCTAGAAAATGTTGTGAAACAATTTAACAAGTACTTCATTGAGAAAGCGCATAACATGGACCCAAATAACTCTGAACAAGGGGCAAAGAACAAGTCCCTACCCAGTATAAACCCTAAGTCTTTTTATATGTTTGAGGTGACGGTTGATGAGGTGACGTCAGCTGTGAGGAACCTGTAAAGTAAAGCCTCGGCTGGATATGATGGTATTCCTATCAACATCATAAAACGCTCCATACACTTGATAGCTGAACCTCTCACTAGGATAATCAATAAACTTTTCTCACAAGGCATTTTCCCTAATGCACTCAAAGTTGCTGTGGTGAAGCCTATTTACAAGAAAGGTGATGCTGGGGATTATGAGAACTATAGACCCATCAGTATTCTTCCATCGTTCTCGAAGATCTTTGAGAAAATATTAGCGAATTTCTTCAAAAAGTTTAATCTATTTAATAATGCACAGCATGGTTTTATGCAAACCAAAGGCACCGATACTGCAATTTATGAACTGGTCAGGATGATCCTGAGAGGATTTGAGGAGGGAAAAGTGCCTTTTGGCTTTTTTTTGGACATGTCAAAGGCTTTTGATTGTGTGGACCACAGATTGCTACTCTGAAAGTTGGAGCGGTATGGCATAAGAGGTATACAACTGGACCTCATTAAAAACTATTGGTCAAATCGGAAGCAGAGGGTTGAGATTGCAGTTGATGGCACTACATATGCCTCTGAAGAGGAGTTAATCACCCGGGGGGTTCCACAGGGAAGCATCTTGGGACCGCTCTTGTTCATAATTTTCGTGAATGATCTTCCCGGAGTGTTCTACTCAGAAAGTCAAGCACCGATTATGTATGCGGACGACACTAATCTGCTCATTGAAGCACCAAAAATCTCACAGCTACAAACTACATCAGCCGATGCGATTTCCAAGATTACATCCTGGTGCCGGGAGAATGGACTGAACCTTAATATCAACAAAACTGAGTATGTCTGTTTTTGCACAGATCGAACTAGACAGTCTCTCCCTGAAACAATATTATTAGGCACCACTGAGGCACATATATCGACAACAACAAAGTTCCTGGGTATCTATTAGGACAGGAATCTGAAGTGGTACAAGCACACCGAGCAGCTTAGCAGAAGACTGGCGTCGGCTTCATTCTCGTTGTTTTCTCTGAGAATGCATGTGAGCCTGGAAGTTCTCTAGGTTGTTTACTATCCCAACTTTCAGTCAGTCATGTCATATGGGATTATCTTTTGGGGGTCTAGCTCCAACTTGGATAGGATTTTTGTGGTTCAGAAACTTACTCTCCGAAGAATGTTAAAGATGAAATACAGGAAGACTTGTCGGGGAAAGTTCAGGGAGTGTGGATTGCTGACTGTGTCTGCCCTATACATATATCGATGTCTTCTTTTCATAAAAAATAACAGTGATTACTTCAATCAGTATGCCTCCAGAAGCTGTACCAGACACATCCAGCCTTACTTGTACCCACTGTTCAGGCTCACTCTCAGCAAGAAGAATGTCGAGTTAATGTGCATGAAAATTTTCAATTCTCTTCCTGTGTTTTTGCGGTCAATTAATGATTTGAAAAAGTTTAAAAAGAAGGCTTTTGAGTTTCTGTTGAATCAGGAACCATACAATTTGCATGAATATTTTGTCAGTACTTCTTAGAATATAGTTATTTGTGACGTGTTCTCTTCTCATGTATTGTTCATATATTGATTATGAGAATAAAGATTATTATTATTATCCCGACTTTTGCCTATACGCGTAGGATTTCTCCTCGCCGTCGGCTTCTCACTCCTCGCTAAGTGGAACATTCACTTAATTCCAGATATTTACAATATCAGAAGGGCAGAGCTCGATCGTGTCCGGTCCTTGTGGTCCCCCTGGTTCTCGTCGAACTTCTGGTCCTCTTACACGCGATCCTTGGACCTACCTGTCCTTCGCTTCCTAAGAATTTTCTCACCGTCCTTGCAGTACCTAAAAAAACAGCTTTTTGCATTATATTACATATATACTCACTAAGTCCTAGTTGCTTGATATTTCTCTTGAGATATTTGGGTACTATTCCTGTTGTTGAGATGATAATCGGAATAGTTCTCGTTGATATCATTCCCCACTGGCGCTTTATCTGAAATTCGAGGTCCCTATATTTTGAAATTTTTTCGACCTCTTTTTGACGCATGTTGTTATTAGGTATTGCTACGTCGATGAGCATTGCTGCCTTTTGATGTTTATCAACTAGCTCTGAAATTCGAGGTCCCTATATTTTGAAATTTTTTCGACCTCTTTTTGACGCATGTTGTTATTAGGTATTGCTACGTCGATGAGCATTGCTGCCTTTTGATGTTTATCAACTAGCTCTGAAATTCGAGGTCCCTATATTTTGAAATTTTTTCGACCTCCTTTTGACGCAGGTTGTTGTTATTTGGTATTGCTACGTCAACGAGTAATGCTGTCTTTTGATGTTTATCCACTAGCAATATATCTGGCCTGTTGTGAGGGACTGTTTTATCAGTCAAAACTGTACGATCCCAGTACAGTTTATAGCGTTCGTTTTCCAGGATGGTTTCCGGTCGGTACTTGTAGTATGGCACTTTTTCAGAATGAATTAGCGTTAATTTAGTTGCCATTTCTTGGTATAGTATCTTTCCTACTGCATCGTGTCGCTCTTTATATTCATTTCCTGCAAACATTTGACATCCTCCCGTGATATGTTGGATTGTCTCATTCGTTGGACATCCATAACGGCATCGATCGTCAGTAATAGTTCGATCCTTTATGATATGCTTGCAGAAATTTTTTGTTGAGATCACTTGATCTTGGATGGCTAAAAGAAATCCTTCCGTTTCTGGATACATCGCACCTGATGTCATCCAATAGTTCGACGCTTCAATGTCGACATGATCCTGGTTCACCTCGTTGAAATGTCTTCCATGTAGGGGCTTTTCTCTCCATCTTTGCAGTTTTTCTTGGATTGTCTGGTGGTGGTATGACAATTGCTCCTTGTGCAGTTGTAAAGGTGTTGAATCGTCTGCTTCACACAGTACTTTGTAGATCTCTGACGTGCCTGATTTGTCTTTGAAGTATATTCGTAAGCATTCAATTTGACAATGGGCAAGTTCCATGATGTCTAGCAGACCTCTACCTCCTTTATTCCTCGGCAGTGTCGTCCTCTCAATGCTACTTTTCGTATGGTGCTTAAGTGCTTTCGTCATCAAGGTTCTCATTTTGCGTTGCTGGTTTTCTATATCTGTTTTGCTCCATGGAATGATACCTAAAGAGTATGTAAGAATTGAACATGCATATGTGTTTATGGCTCTCGTCATGTTCTTGCTGTTGAGGTTTGTTTTTAAAATTTTGTTGATTCTCCTAATGAACTCAGTTGTTAAGTCTTCTCTCATTCTTTGATGGTTTATTCGTCGGTTTTGTTTCAATCCTAGGTATTTATATAGATCGTTCGATTTCATTGCTTCTATCTCCTGTCCATTGGAGAGAGCTATCGGTTCATCTTGGATTTTTCCACGCACTACGCTAATCGTACGACACTTGTCCAATCCGAATTTCATCCCCACGTCTTTCGAAAAATTTTCCACCAGTTTGACCATAATTTGCAAGTGGTTTTTGTTTCCTGTTATAAGTTTTAGGTCATCCATGTATAGCAAATTATTGAGTGCAATAGTATTTCTATTTCCTTTGACATTGAAACCTTTTTCAGTAGCATTCAGTTGATTAGAAAGGGGGTTCAGCGCCAAGCAGATCCATATGTGACTCAATGAATCTCCTTGGAAAATTACCCTTTTTATTGGAATCTCTTTAGTAGCTATGTTCGCTGTAGAGAGTTCGATATTCGTTCTCCAGTTGCACATTGCATACTTCAGAAAGTTTATTGTAATTGGATCGATCTTGTATATTTCCAAAATTTTTGTCAGCCACCCATGTGGAATAGAGTCAAAGGCCTTCTTATAGTCAAAATATGCCATAAAAAGATTTCTTTGTTTTTTGAAGGCTTGGTTACATATGATGGAATCTATTATCAGCAGTTCCTTCGATCCTAGTGCATTCTTGGAACATCCTTTCTGCTGTGCTGTCATTATTTTATTTGTCTCGCAATGTTTGTAGATACGAGATGCTATACATGATGTGATGATTTTATATATTGTTGGTAGACATGTAATTGGTCTGTATTTTGATGGATCCGGTGTATTTTGCAGATTCTTCGGTAAGAGGTAAGTGGTCCCTGTTGTTAAAAATTTGGGCATTTCCGTTGGATTTCTTATAACACCATTTATGGTTTCAACTAGCCTGCCGTGTATACACGAAAATTTCTTCAACCAAAAGTTGTGGATTCCATCTGGGCTGGGTGATTTCCAATTGTGTGTGTTTTTCAATATTTCATGGAATTCTTCTATAGAAACTGCGTTATGCGGCATGTGTTCTATTGTCTCACAGGATTTCTCTTCACTTATTATCCGATCAGCCTGGGAGTTGTAGGGGGTTGGTGTAGCCAGTTGATCTGTCCAAAAATCCTCAATATCCTCGACGATATTATTGTTTAACATTCTATAGAATTTTCTTTCGGAGTTTTCATAAATCATATTATCCTGTTTTCTTCTATAGCTCTAATTGTATCTTCTGAGTCTTTCGGAGTACACACTAATTTTTTGTTTCAGTGTGTCTAAAATTTGTTGAGCATTTTCATTGTTTGGATCATATGTTGTATGTTGCCGGTGACGATCCATTATTATATTCACCATTTTTTGTAATTCTTCTTCTGTGGAAGAAGACCTAAGAGAACTACTGAAGCGATTTTCTGCCACAATGAATAGATGCGTTATAGATTTTGAGGGCACAGATCCATTGAGACGACCGATTCTGCCAAGATTGAGGACATCCAAGACAATCCAAGAAACTATCTCATCTTCTGGCCATGACCAACAAGGAGATTATATCCAAGTATCTTTCTGACTACCATGATCTCGAATCATTACACCTCATCATATACTGTGCAGCATTTTCAATAGCAACAGTGCTAGGTGTGAAGCCAAAACCTAAAAGTCAGCAACCAGCCAGAGAAAAACAACAAAATAAACCACATTGGCAAAAAAGGCTAAAAAATAAAGTTCATAGCGTCCGCCAAGATATTGGGAGGCTCACCCAATTTGCAAAAGGTTCGCCGTCTAGAAAATTACAAAAAATGGTGAATATAATAATGGATCGTCACCGGCAACATACAACATATGATCCAAACAATGAAAATGCTAAACAAATTTTAGACACACTGAAACAAAAAATTAGTGTGTACTCCGAAAGACTCAGAAGATACAATTAGAGCTATAGAAGAAAACAGGATAATGTGATTCATGAAAACTCCGAAAGAAAATTCTATAGAATGTTAAACAATAATATCGTCGAGGATATTGAGAATTTTTGGACAGATCAACTGGCTACACCAACCCCCTACAATCCCTACGAAAATCCATGGATTTTCGACGGGTGCAGCATATATATTCCGTCGTTGAGCATCACTTATTGCTTACACATCTGCGTTGTTTTGTTCCTCAGTGTTCATTTGTGCATTAATGTTGTGTGGGTTTTCAGCACGGTCGTAGTTTTCTTCAATTGTCGTTTCGTTGTTAGTGAGGTCTCTATTCTGTAGCCTCAGTTGGACTTCATTTTTTATGGTGTTAAGTCTCTCATCGGGTACAAGTTTATTTCTCAATATGACCCGGTATTGGTCGGCTACTCTTTGCTCAGAAACTTGGAGTTCGGGATAGTTTCTGTGGGATTCTGCGAATAATTTTTGCCGGTAGCCTATTTTATCCTCTTACATATTAGTCACTTCATAATTTATGCGCATGATCGTTTCATTTATCGATCTTGTCCATTTCATGCGTCTTCTTGGTAGACCTGCTTGGGTGAGTGCTGGTTGGGGATCCTGCGCAGCACCTTCAGTGGTCGGAGAAACTCGTGTTATTCTTTTCCTAGAATGTTGAGATTGTGGAGGCGTAGCATTTTGTTCGACAGACGCCCGTCCCCTTAGCACTCTGTCAACGACGTCCCGCATACTGTCATGTCCAGCGCCGGCTCCAGACACGACCTGACGAACCTCAGGCAGCGGCTCTATATTCCTATTCCTCAAATTCACCATCATTCATGGGTTCCTTCGTGTCGTGGGGGGGACGGCCTTCGATCGCTTTTTACGATCCGCAGAGCTACGGTGGCAGAATTCTTGAGCTGCTTTCCACACGGCTTCGTCCGTTACCCTGGACAGGCACTCTTCGACAGGTTTCAGCTTCCCGGGTCAGGGAGCTCCTGGAATCTGCGGTGGGCAGGAGTCGATTCAACTCTCCTGATAGGTGAATCGCTAGGGATTCACCTACCGCTACCCGTTATTATTATTATTATTATTATTGCGAAATGGCATTAAATTTGCCTTAATATAAGATGTCATGTGTGGCAAAAGAGCTCTACTGACGATTGTGGTGAGGTGGTGAAAATAAATATTCTGAAGAGAGTGAAATAAGTTATATTTCTCCAATCGTTTTATGAATGAAAAACTAATAGCCCTCCTTTCAGTCATAGTGTACACTACAGTGAGAACATATTTTCTTTGCAGTAAAAACTTCTCCATTTAGCAGGCTTTCGAACGACGTATCAAATTTTGTGCTAGATATTTCCCTTCTGCTGTAATATAAGCAGAATGATAATGAAAAAGAGAAGAAATCATGCCTTCTTTTCAAATATTGAATATCGAGATATGGTATTTATTTATAGACATGCAAATGAAAATGCCAACGAAGCGGTTCGAGAGTATGGTTTTCCGAACGTTTTCCGAACAGGTGAAAACCAATCAGGAAGACCTTTGTAGGAGTGTTCAGGCGGTTAGGCGAAACAGGTTCATTCCGTGTTTAAAGAATCAGAAAGCGCGTTCGGTTGTTACCTCGGACCGCTCGGACTTGTCTGAACCGTTCGATTATTACATCCAGATTGAGGGGAATACACATCTGGAGCATTCGGCAAAGATATCTGATCAATCAGATGTCAATCTTTTTCGTCGGACGTTTTCGACCTAGCAAAACGATTTTATCCACAGTTTACCTTTGTCTATGAATTATTGGATTTTATCTGTCTATAATGCTTGTTTGTTTATAAAAATTAACATTTCGTCGTAGTTTGTATTGAACAATTTCAATACCTAACTTGTTATACTTCTATAATTGGATTTTAAATAAAATTATGGGTATGGAATGCAGATAACAAATGAATAGGCAGTGTGTATATTTTTGGAATGAGTTATCTGGTGGTGACTTTGGACAATATCATTAGTAAGACTTTGGGGACACATAATTTTTTCGTGTAATTATATAAAGCGTTGTGCATGTTCAGTTTATTCAGGAGAGCGATGGACATTCAAGCTAGGGATATGAAGAAAAAGGCCAAGCTTTTGAAAAAGCTGACCTTGTTTACAATATATGAATCGGACTGGTTTCATTACTTCTTAATAAATGAGACAGACTTCAGTGAATATTCCACCTTATTATATCGAAATTATGTAATGGATGAAGCAGAATAAATTGACTCCTTCAAGGGTAATGGGTATCGACTGGGACATCAGTGTCCCAGAAGTATTTTATAAATGTCCTGTTCGGCAATAAATATACCCAGCATGGAATCAATTGGGAATATAAAGCCAGATCAGTGTATTCAAGGTACTATACCTATATTTGTGTCAGCTAATAGTTTATTATCATACGAAAGTTTCAGAGAAAAAAATACCATATTCAGGAAAAGGACTTGAAGTTTGTCAGTTGGACCCAAGGCTTGTTGCTTTTCTGAATGGTGTTATTTTCAAGAATGGGGAGTCAGTGAAATTATTGGAAATCAAATGTCTATTCATTGGTAAGTTTCTAGTGAGTTATAGAGATTATTTTTATAATTGTTTATAATTTCAGGTCAAATTATTTGTGCTCGAAATACTGAGCACCATTGCCTATATTTGAAAAGAGAAAAAGCCAGCTAATTTGAAAGAATGAATAAACATTATGCTAGAGTCTGATTAAGTATGGCAATTATGAATTTGAAAAATTGCAACTCTATAGTGTTCTCATCTGGTGATAAGACGTTCAAAACTGTTAGTGAGCCATTTGATGAAGAATTCACGAAAAAATAATTCTTAAAACTTGAAATGATTTATTTTAAAAATATGCTTTACACATTGTGTAGCATAAAAGTTTAAAATTTTCAATTAGAAAGATTTTTTCCAAGCCTTAATTAAGCTGTAATAATACCATTCAGAATAAGGAAAGTTCTGATTCATATGTGGCGGCTTCTCATAAAGCTCCACATAGCAACAATAAACACAGCATTCGGTAGCCTAGACGTTGAGAGGTAGACTCGCTCACCGAGATGCGACAAGGTGCCGGGTTCGAGTCCCGGCGGCTCCCGATAATAATAAATTCCCCGAGCGTCTGTGACACGGCACACACGAATATACCAAAGTCACACTGATGAGTCCGGTGTGTGTGTGCCAGGGACGAAACGCATAAGTAGGCATATGTGAAATTCTACATTGGTGACTCCGACGTGATGGCGGAAAGCTGCGGCGTTGGAGCCCAAAGGCAACTCACTGCCCCGCTCAACGTTACGGCTACTGGGGTGTCCATCGGACACTAGAGCCGATGGCACGCCGAGCCTCGTGTTTCCGTCGTCGCAGCACGCAAGCCCGACGTGATGGGAATGGCCGTCTTAGCGATGTGTCCCGGAAAGCAGAAGGTTGATGCGTAGCTCCCCTATATCTGCAATTTCCAACGCAACTCTAGACGCCCATTCCCATGACGTGCTCCTTGGTCTGCCGCGGTATATCGGACCTGAATAGGCGGCATTCACCGTCCGCACGATGCCACGAAGTGCAGCTCTGATTAGGCGGCAATCACCTGGCTAAACCGATGACCTCGTAACACGCATAAGTTTCGTTCCTCCGTCACTGGGGAGGGAGTCATGTGGCGGCTTCTCATAAAGCTCCACGTAGCAACTATAAACACAGCACTCGGTGGCCTAGTAGGTAAGAGTGTAGACTTACTCACCGAGATGCGACAAGGTGCCGGGTTCGAGTCCCGGCGGCGCCCGATGATAATAAATTCCCCAAGCGTCTGTGACACGGCACACACGGCATTGCCCCTCCTGAGATTATGATTGTCTCATTTTTCAGCACAACACCCTCAATATTACTTTCTCAATACAAAGGGCAAGGAAAAAAGGAAAGTAATGGATTCACAACAATTTCCGGGTTTTCAATGGAATTACTATACATATATCCATAATATACTATACACATATCCGTAATCGGCAAAGGTATTTTTTAATTGAAAACTTTTTTAGGCGTCTTGAGCACTCCTTGGGTGAAGAAAAATCGTGGAACCGAACGCAATCCATGCGTGTCAATTTTTTAAAAAATCCATCTTATATATACTCTCCTATTGTCTAATAGATAAAGGTAAAAAAAAATGTGTCGCAGAAAATAGAAAAAAAAATTTACAGATTATAAAAACAATAGTTTTCTGCGGAACTCGCCCACGATATGCCTATACGAGAGAGTAACAAGAAATTTTATTGATCTTTTGAAATTCAGAGTAGACGCTGGATATAAAGATTTAGAGATCCATTTATTCAACGCAGCTGGTTTGAATTTGGACAAACATAACAAGGTTATGATGGATGCTCAACAATGGCTGGTGAAATTCTCAGGGTTCAAAATATCATAAGAGATAAGTACAAGAAAGCAATTTATTTCCATTGTGCCTCCCATAGGTTGAATTTAGTAATAAATGACATCAGTAAAATAACTGAAATTCGTAATAGCATTGGCACCGTTAATGACATTCTAGTCTTTTTTCGAAAGAATACCTCAAGCAGAAATCTGATTCCAAATATTCCTTTGTTTTAAGAAACTCGTTGGTCAGCTAACTATAAATCTTTGTGAATTTTCGCTGAAAACTTCAATACCATATTCAAAACTCTCTTTGCTATGAAATCTGGAGAAATTTCAATGCATTTTCAACAACAAAAAGAGTTGCTCAGTTATGGGCTGCAATGAACTCTTTCACTTTTGTGATTTGTTTGACGGTAGCAAGGAAATATTCAAATATATTGAAACCAATAGCAAATATACTACAAGGTGTTTCTATTAATTTTGTAGATTTTCACCGTCATATAAATTTAATTATAGGAATATGTGGAAAACGTCGCTCAGATGATGCATGCTTCGCAGGATTTTTTTGAAAGCATCATCTATTGCTCAGAGTCTCAATATTGAGATTGGAAAACCACGAATTTGCGGTAGACAAATGTACAGATCTAATTATGAAGCAGATTGAAGATTACTTCAAAAAATCTATATTCATCCCATGTTTAGATCATTTGATTTCAGCCCTTGAAACGAGATTCTCGAAAGAACATGTAATGCTTTTTTTTTTTGTTCAATTTTTTCCGAAGAATTAAAAATTACTAGATATTGAATCTTTCGCACCTAAGGTCGGCAATATGTATAACATTGAAAATTTAGAAAGTGAATTGAACATTTGGAATGAGTATTCATCTAAATCACAAATGGATGAAAACATAAAAATTGAAGATCTTATCTTATTTTCTTCTGCTGTCAAAGAATGCCTTATTCTTCTCCTTACACTTCCATGTACTACTTGTACTACAGAGCATAGTTTCAGCATTTTGCGCAGAATTGAATTTTAGTTTAGAATAAAATATGCCTACTCTGTTGTATAGAGATCAAGTATTTCGTCTTCAGAATTAATATAGTTTTTATGAGTTGTTTTTTTGCAATTTATGATTTGTTAATTTTGATAATATACTTATTTGTTGTTTTCACAATCTGGAGCAATTCTGTGTTCTTTTGGATCATATTTTAGTAGCAAGTTTTAAACTTTATTGTTTGAGTCATTCAGTGTATATTTCAAGATTTATTATTCATTTATTATTTTCATAAACATAGTTTTATCGAGCGTATATGTATTTATTTTTTATTTCGTTATTACTCGTTGATTCTTCTTTATTCATTAGAAATTATAATAATTATTTCATTCCGTTCTCCATATTTTTTATATTTTATTTTTTTGTGAATTGTTTCATTGAATGTGACTCGTTTTGAAAAGAGTTATCGTATTATTTTACATCACCCTATGTTGTTGATGTTTTAAAAAATATTGAAGTGGAAAACTTCATAATTTTCATTTTGCACAGTCCTCCCCCCACTTATGAATATAAATACATAAATAGAAAGAAACGGAATACTAATATCGTATACGACAATGATGGACGCGTTATCGTTTTTCAATAATTTCCATTTTGCCCCCCTGAGAAAAATTTCTGCGGGCGCCCATGGATGAGGATGCTGAAATGAATAAGATTTAATTGGTTTTATTTAAAAAAGTGATAAATTCCGGGAAATCAAGAAATCTTAAATTGAAGAATAACCGCCAACCTTTCGACCATGTGTTATATGACATTTTTTGTTGCAAATCACTCGCATAATCTCCCCTTGAAGTTAGGCCTTTTCAAAAGTGTACACCCTGTATAGCAACATGTCATTATTTTTTCATGTATATTCACCCCCTGAAATTTGTCGAATTATTCACTTACACCTCGCATATATAGGGTGTTTTTTTTCGAAGTATATAACTTTAAGTTGGCATTACTGTTAAAGATGGCGACCGATTCACAGCTGTCAAGAGTAATTTATTCTCAGTTTGGTTTGGCAATTTATCGTGAATAGAAGCACGCCTGAACAACGCTTGCAAATAGTGCATTTTTATTTCGAAAATAATGGTTCTGTGCGGAATACGTATCGCGCACAACGTCCATTAACGATGAAGCGCACTTCTGGTTGAATGGCTACGTCAATAAACAAAACCGCCGCATTTGGAGTGAAGCTAATCCTCAAGTGTATTTCGAAGCACCGTTACATCTAGATGGCCATAATGTTACAGTCAATGGTGATCGGTATAGAGCCATGATTACTAACTTCTTCATTCCTGAATTGAACAACCATGATGTCCAGGAGCTGTGGTTCCAACAAGAAGGCGCAACATGTCACACAGCTCGTGTCACAATCGATTTATTGAAAGACACGTTTGGTGACCGCCTAATTTCACGTTTTGGTCCTGTAAATTGGCCTCCAAGATCTTATGATTCAACATCGCTAGATTACTTTTTGTGGGGCTATGTAAAATATTTGTTCTTTGCGGATAAGCCACAAACCCTTGACCATTTGGAACACAACATTCGCCGTGTTATTGCCGATATACGGCCACAAATGTTGGAAAAAGTCATCGAAAATTGGACGTCCAAATTGGACTACATCCGAACCAGCCGTGGCGGTCATATACCAGAAATCATATTTGAAATGTAATGCCACAAGATTATCTTGCAGATAAATAAAA
This sequence comes from Harmonia axyridis, assembly GCF_914767665.1. Taxonomy (NCBI): domain Eukaryota; kingdom Metazoa; phylum Arthropoda; class Insecta; order Coleoptera; family Coccinellidae; genus Harmonia; species Harmonia axyridis. The sequence continues at coordinate 10,127,278 of NC_059506.1, forward strand.
TTCATGTCAATCGAATAATCCATCGTTGTTTTATTGCAATTTGAAGTTCTATAGCTTTAAAAAAAAACACCCTTTAGATCAATCGTTGATTTTTGATTTTTCAACTTGATTCGCTATTTACACTCTGTCCTAAATTCATATCAATCATACAAAAAAATAATGTTTAGAACTATTATTTGAAGTACAAACGTAATACTTACTGAGGAAATATTTCACAGCAAAGATCGACCAATAGACCCTTCAAGCAGGATGGTGGCCCTACAAGAACGATCATTGGCTTCGGAGGATCGGTGTATGGAATCACTGATTTCGTTATGTTGGGAAAATTGTAACTATTCAACAGAACGTGCTGAGTGCCAGGTTTGACGTACTCGTAAATGGCCATGTTGAATTTTTTCCTACTCAACACCTTCATCTCGGCTGTTATTTCCTCGCCGTCCAGAATGAATAAACCCTTGCAGAAGTTGACGGTTGTATCAAAGTATCGGTTATTATATCTGATCGGGTTTTCTCTCATATCCAGATCGTTGAGCCGATTCAAGTCCTTCAAATATACCAATTCAGCTGCATCTTCTATAGATTCAACCAAAATGAAGGTGAAGATTAGTAGTTATTTATTCTTAATAGTATTCTGTGGCAAGAAATTTAAAGCAGATTTTTATCTAATAGTCATCATGAAACAAGTTGCTAGAAACATGCAGGCCTCACTTATTTCTATATGAACAAAATATATAGTCTCTTAAAATCCCATTTTGAATTGTTGAGTATAAAGTTGAAGGAAACGTCTACAAAACACTTCTGCAGGTAAAACCTTTTATATTAAATCATCTGGTTACATGTTTTGGCATATTCGCCATTATCAATCCAATGATTCTGAAAAAGTTTATACTATTAAATACAATATATCAACTTGAGCGGAAAACTTGATGAAAAGGTGAAAAGAAGTGGAGAACATTAATACTAAAGTTCGGTTAATTGCACACTGAAACTCACGATTTTTGAGGTTCCATAGTCATATGGAATCGATTAAAATATGTAAGTCACAAAGTGAAAAATAAGGATAAAAAATACAACGGTCAAAAAGAGCATAATATGAATAGTCAAATAACATAAAATGACAAACAAAAACATGAACAAAACAAAACAAAACTGTCGTTCATGCTGACGGATTCTTCTTCTTCAATCAAGGTTGACTCAGGTGTTGAATTTCCATACGAAGCAGTGGCGTCCTCAAGGAGCATCAATATAAAATTTTATATGTGTTTTTAAAATTGTTTGTTAACATAGCATTTTATATTAGTGTCCTGTATTCTGTGTTCTTGATATGTTTAAAGATTTCCACCTCTTCTGGAATTTCTTGTTTGTAGCCAAATTCGCAGTGATAAATTAGTTTAGTGTTGTCTTTCATATCAAACTAAACTTATGTTCTTCTTTCCTTAAATGACAACCGAAGATGGATTTATCATTGTTTGGGTTCTTGGCGCTAGCTAGATGTTCCCTTGTCCTCGTCCGAATGGATTTACCACTTCTTCCCACATAGACTACATTGCAGCCTGGTTCGCCGCACTCCAATGTAGACGTCAGGTTTGTCTAGATTATCGATAGGGAACTTATTCTTTATTATAAATTGACTCAAGATGTTATCTGATTTAAAAGTCACTTTGGAGTTTCAATCTGTCTGATTACGTTGGCAATCTTATGTGAAATGCTGCCATAGCAGAGGAGAATGGTTTCCACCCGAATGTCATCGATAAACTGATTGAGGAAAGAAGGATGAAGCAAAACACAGAAAGATCTAATTTGTCGACTTCGGAACCCAGTACAACTCCGAACAATAAATACTGTTGCATTCTTTTCAATGGCAACATTTCACATTAGATTGCCAACATAATTAGACAGATTGAAAACTCCAAAGTGACTTTTAAATCAGATAAAATATTGAGCCAATTTTTAATGAAGAATAAGTTCCCTATTGATAATCTAGACAAACCTGACGTCTACATTGGAGTGCGGCGAACCAGGCTGCAATTCAGTCTATGTGGGAAGAAGTGGTAGAGCGCCAGGAACCCAAGCAATGATGAATCTATTTTCGGTTGTCATTTAAGGGAAGAAGAACATGAGTTTGATATGAAAGACAACACTTAAATAATTCACCACTGCGAATTATGCTACAAACAAAAAATTCTAGAAGAGGTAGAAATCTTTAAACATATCCAGACAAAAGTAAATTTGACAACCTTCCTACCTACAGGTAGGCTATGGCAGGTTGGACCATCCATAGAATTATATCATATTATATTTCTATGGGACCATCTGGTGCTCTGGGAAACAACGTTCCTTCAATTCATATTATTGTTCATTTCATACTCATTCATTCCATACATACTGTGAATACCAGCATTTTATTTTGAATCAGGTACCTAACAAGGATATGTTGGAATAACCTATGTATTTAATGTATGTTCTTTAATTTCAGTATTATACTGCATCAATAATTGTTGGTATCTAATAATAATAACAATATTTTTTTTGCGGGTAGCGGTAAGAAATCCCTAGCGATTTACCTATCAGGAGAGTTGAATCGGCTCCTGTCCACCGCAGATTCCAGGAGCTCCCTGACCCGGGAAGCTGTAACCTGGCGAAAGGTCCCTGTCTAGGGTAACGGATGAAGCCTTGTGGAAAGCAGCTCAAGAATTGTCCCACCGTAGCTCTGCGGATCGTAAAAAGCGATCGAAGGCCGTCTCCCGCACGACACGGAGGAACCCATGAATGGTGGTGAATTTAAGGAATAGAAATATAGAGCCGCTGCCTGAGGTTCGTCAGGGCGTGTCTGGAGCCGGCGCTGGACATGACAGTATGCGGGACGTCGGTGACAGAGTGCTAAGGAGACGGGCGTCTGTCGAACAAAATGCTACGCCTCCACAATCTCAACATTCTAGGAGAAGAATAACACGAGTTTCTCTGACTGCTGAAGATGCTGTGCAGGATCCCCAACCAGCACTCACCCAAACAGGTCTACCAAGAAGACGCATGAAATGGACAAGTTCGATAAATGAAACGATCATGCGCATATACTATGAAGTAACTAATATTGAAGAGGATAAAATAGGCTACCGGCAAAAGCTGTTTGCAGAATTCCACAGAAACTATCCCGAACTTCAAGTTTCTGAACAAAGAGTAGCCGACCAATACCGGGTTATATTGAGAAATGAACTTGTACCCGATGAGAGACTTAACACCATAAAAAATGAAGTCCAACTGAGGCGACAGAATAGAAACCTCACTTACAACGAAGTGACAATTGAATTAAACTACAATTGTGCTAAAAACCAACACAACACCAATGCACAAATTAATACTGAGGAACAAAACAGGGGAGATTTGGCACTAGTAACAGATGAGCAATGGCGGAATATACAAACTGCAACTATGGAAAACCGAGAAGAAAGACGAAGAGATCTATTAGAGCAATTATCTGTTATAATGAATAGATATTTCATAGAATTCGAGGGTACTGATCCTCTTAAACGACCAATTCTTCCTAGACTGAAGACATCGAAAAAACTCTCACATATTGTGCACATAATGAATAAAGAGATAATTCCACCGTTTTTTTCGAATGACCAAAACCTAGAGTCATTGCATCTTATTACCTACTGTGCAGCCTCTACAATATCAGCAGTGGTCGGCGTGAAGCCAAAACCTAGAAGTGAGCAACTAGCACAGAAAAAACAGCATAACAATCCACATTGGCAAAATAGGCTAGAAGCAAACGTACATAGCCTCCGACAAGATATAGGAAGGTTAACACAATTTAAAAAAGGTTCTCCGTCGAGAAAACTACAAAAAATAGTGGATGCAATTATGGATCGCCATAGCCGACATGCAAATTACGACGCCAACAAAGAAAGTGCTCAAGAAACTCTAGATACACTCAAACAAAAATTAAGTGTATACTCTGAACGACTGAGAAGATACAATGAGAGCTATAAACGAAAACATGACAATATGATTTTTGAAAACTCCGAAAATAAATTTTATAGAATGCTTAATGAACAAACGTCAACAAAATTAGGGAGTCCTCCAAGCGCCGAAGATATTGAGAGTTTTTGGACCGATCAACTGTCAACACCAACTCCTTTTAACTCCAAAGCGCGTTGGATAAGAACAGAGGAGAAATCATGTGAGACCATAGAAAGTGTGCCACATAGTGTAATAAGGTCTGAAGAACTACAGGAAATATTGAAGAACACTCACAATTGGAAATCTCCAGGCCCAGATGGAATTCACAACTTCTTGTTGAAGAAGTTTAGGTGTCTGCACGGCAGGCTAGTCGAATACATAAATAACATAATACATAATCCAATAGAAATGCCAACATTTTTCATAACAGATATTACTTACCTGATACCGAAGGATTTTCAAAATACTATGGATCCATCAAAATACAGACCTATAACATGCCTACCAACAATATACAAAATCATCACATCATGTTTAGCATCTCGTATCTACAAACATTGCGAGAAAATAAAATAATTACAACACAGCAGAAAGGATGTTCCAAGAATGCTCAAGGATCGAAGGAACAGCTGATAATAGATTCCATCATATGCAACCAAGCCTTCAAGAAACATAGAAACCTTTTCCTGACATATTTTGATTATAAGAAGGCTTTCGACTCACTTCCACATGGCTGGCTGAAGAAAATTTTGGAGATATACAAGATCGATCCAATTATAACCAATTTTCTAAAGCTTGCAATGGACAATTGGAAAACGAATATCGAGCTTTCCACGGCAAACATAAAAACCAAACTGATTCCAATTAAGAAGGTAATTTTCCAAGGAGACTCCTTGAGCCCTTTATGGTTCTGCTTGGCGCTGTACCCACTCTCTAAACAGCTAAACGCTACTGAAAAGGGTTTCAACATTCAAGGAAATAATAATACTACCACCCTCAATCATTTGCTGTACATGGATGATTTGAAACTGATAACAGGCAATAAGAACCACCTAGAAATTATGGTCAAACTAGTGGAACATTTTTCGAAAGATGTAGGTATGGAATTCGGATTGGACAAATGTCGTGCTCTCAGCGTAGTGAGAGGAAGAATACAAGATGAACCGATCACTCTCGCAAATGGACAGCAAATAGAAGCAATGAAGTCGAATGATCTTTATGAATATCTTGGAATGAAACAGAATCGACGAATCAACCACCAAAGAATGAAGCAATACTTAACGACTGAATTCATTAGGAGAACCAAAAAAATCTTGAAAACAAACCTCAACAGCAGGAACATGACGAGAGCCATCAACACATATGCATGTTCAATTCTAACATAATCATTCGGTATAGTTCTATGGAGCAAAACAGACATCGAAAACTTGCAACGTAAAATGAGAACGTTGATGACAAAAGCAAACAAGCACCATCCGAAAAGCAGCATTGAGAGGACTACACTGCCGAGAAGTAAAGGAGGCAGGGGTCTTACGGACATCATGGAACTTGCTAGTGGGCAGATAGAAAGCCTACGGGAATACTTCAGAGATCAAGCAAGTACATCAGAGTTCTACAAAATACTGTGTGAAGCAGACGAATCAACACCGTTACAACTTCACAAGGAGCAATTTTCATATAACCACCAGACAAACCAAGAAAAACTGGAAAGATGGAGAGAGAATTCCCTGCATGGAAGACATTTCAACGAGGTGAACCAGGATCATGTCGACATTGAAGCGTCGAACTATTGACTCACATCAGGTGCAATGTACCCAGAAACAGAAGGTTTTCTTTTAGCCATCCAAGATCAAGTGATCTCAACTAGAAATTACTGCAGGCGTATCATAAAGGATCGAACTATTACTGACGATCGATGCCGATATGGGTGTCCAACAAATGAGACAATCCAACATATCACGGGTGGATGTCAAATGTTTGCAGGAAATGAATATAAAGAGAGACACGATGCAGTAGGAAAGATACCACACCAAGAATTGGCAACTATATTAAAACTTTTTCATTCTGAAAAAATGCTATATTACAAGTACCAGCCGGAGACCATCCTGGAAAACGAACGCTATAAGCTGTACTGGGATCGTACAGTTTTGACTGATAAAACAGTCCCTCACAATATTACTAGTCGATAAACATCAAAAGACAGCATTACTCGTTGACGTAGCAATACCAAATAACAACATCCTGCGTCAAAAGGAGGTCGAAAAAATTTCAAAATATAGGGACCTGGAATTTCAGATAAAACGTCAGTGGGGAATGACAGCAACGAAAACTATTCCAATTATCATCCCAACAACTGGAATAGTGCCCAAAAATCTCAAGAGGAATATCAAGCAACTGGGACTCAGTGAGTATATATGTAATATAATGCAAAAAGCTGTTCTTTTAGGTACTGCAAGGACGGTGAGAAAATTCCTAGGAAGCGAAGGACAGGTCCAAGGATCACGTGTAAGAGGACCAGAAGTTCGACGAGAACCAGGGGGACCACAAGGACCGAACACGACCGAGCTCTATCCTTCTGATATTTTAAATATCTGGGATTGAGTGAATGTTCCTCTTAGCGAGTAGTGAGAAGCCGACGGCGAGGAGAAATCCTACGCGTATAGGCAAAAGTCGATAATTTATTTGTACACAACATAATATAACATAACTGTCAATAAATGAAATGCACAAAAAGATTATGCCATCAAGAATCTCATGGTTTGTCATAAAGTATTAATTGAATATTTGAAATACATCGAATAAAATATTATATATGTAAAAATATATACTGTTACAGATTAAAACATGTTAAATTTGAATGATATAGGGGACAAAAACTTTAGAAAAACAAACTAAAATATTGCACAAGTCATCAAATAAAAAACAGGGTCAACTTTCTAAAAAATCACTCAACTTGTAAATAGTTCTCCTCAGAAGCAAATTCTTCACCTTCTTGCTGAAAGCTGTCAGACGTAGTTGTTCAAATTCATCTGGAAGTTTGTTATAAAGCTTCAGACAAGTGTGGCTTGGGCCTTGTTGAGTTTTATTTATTCTAGCTGAAGAAAGTGCGAAGTGACTTTTTTCACATGTATTATAGTTATGAAAGGTGGAGTTTTTAGGGAATTTATCCTGATATTGATGCACGTACTTGACACATGTAAAAATGAATAGCGCTGGTATTGGTAATATTCTTTCATTTTTAAAGACCTCTCTGCAGATATCTGTACTTTTCATCTGGAGTATGGCCCGTATAGCTTTTTTTTGCTGTATAAGAACTTTCATTGCTTTCATTCTTTCAAAATCCTTTAACGGCTGTAACAATGCTACGCTCAGCAAACTGATAAAATATTATGTGCGACCTATTCTGGAATATGCAGGACCAGCGTGGTGGCCTTCATCTCGAGCAGACGCAGCTCTTCTGGAGTCGGTTCAACGGTGGGTAACTCGATTTCCTTATGGACCCATTAGACCCTCTTATGAGGAAAGACTGCAACTCTTCAGTTTGCCAAACTTTGAAGACAGGAGAACAAGAGGCGATATCATTTTTACCTTCAAAGCCCTTCGCAATCATTTTGGCGACGATATCCGTCGCTTGTTTTCCAGAAACTACAATCACCTCAGGGGCCATTCACTTAAGCTTAGGAGAGAACAGTTCCGCACGCCTCAGAGACAGCAGTTCCTCACAAATAGGGTGTTCCACTTATGGAACAGTCTACCGAGTGATCTTGTAGATGCAACCTCCACCAACGCCTTCAAGAATGGATATGACCGATGGATTACCCAACCTCGAGAATAATACGTCCTAATTTTTTTGTCATTGTAAACCATAATTTTTGTTTTGAGTTATATTTAGTTTCCGAATGTTATTTTTTTTTTTAAGTTTGAGTTTATAGGTATTTGTACCTCTACTCTTATTGTAACAATAATAATAATAATAATAATAACTTTCTCAGCTTCGGCACTCTGGCCCCACAGGCATGGCCGTCGTTAGGGGGTAGGCAGGGTAGGCGATCGCCTAGGGCGGCATTTCAAGCTTGATCAACAAAAATTACATGTGTAGAAAGTAAGAAATGAGATTTAAATCGAACTCGAAAATATACGGACCAATTTAATCAACAATAGAAACCATCAACGGTACCGTATTATACACAACACTCATAAATATCCAGATGTCGTGTAAACCCCCTCACAGTACTGTATACGAGTTATTGATGCTGAAAAACACATGTTGCTTGTCGGCATTTCCCTTGCTAAACTGCTCAATTTTATTGCTTTATCAGGGTAGCCGGTGGATGATATTTTTCTTTACAATTCTCCATACTGAATGCTGATTCCCCAGATCAATACAAAATATACGAGAAACGTTTCCATTTCATCATTTCCATCTCATGCTTCCCAAGACATAAATATATGAGAAGTTTATTTTATTTTATTCCACGTTGAACTATACAGGGTGTTTCCTAAACATGCGGCAAAAATTCAGGGGGTTGTTCCTTGGACTATTTTAAGCATGTTTTGTCCTTGGATGATTTTTGAAAAACCTCTTTGTTTCGAAGATACAGGGCGAACAACATTTTTCATATTTTTAAAATTAATAATAGTTTAAATAAAAATGCGTACCGCACTGTGTTTACTAAGTAGGTACAATTTATTTTTAAATTTGTTTAACAACATTCCAATCACTAAAAACGGCCAGTTTTTTGACTAAAAATTGATAAGTGCAGATGGTAAAGGAATACAGATTAAACACGGTTTTCATTTGAATTCGTTTTGTGATGTATTATTATTATTATTTGTTTTTGAAAGGGTTCGGCAGTCAATGAGGAGAAGATTGGATGCTTGTATGCTGGCTAGAGGTGGTCATTTTCAACAGTTTTTGTAGGTTGAGTTGAATTTTCATGTAATTTTTCATAATAAAATGTTATTATCTGAAATTTTGTTTCCCCTATATCTTCGAAACAAATAGGTTTTTCAAAAATCATCAAAAGACAAAATATTCTTAGAATAGTCCAAGGAACAACCCCCTGAATTTTTGCCGCATGTTTAGGAAACACCCTGTATATTAAACAATATTTTTTGATCGTGAAAAGTAAGTGTTATATTTTGAATTTTTCGATTTGCCTATGGATTTAAGGATTTCAAAGTAGATTACTGAGGGTATGTTCTATAACTTTTTATCTTCATAATTTCATTACAGGTTAACATTCATAGACAGGTTCTATGAATGTTAACCTGTGAAATTGACATATGCATTACGGCAACGTTTCTGAGATTTCTACATTTATTGTGATTTTTATTGAATTTTATGAGTAGAAGACCTTTTATAGCTGCACTTATCATCTTAAATAATTCTGTCCTGTCAGATCATCCTGAAGAAGAACCGCATATTGGTTCGAAATATAGATGAATAGACGATAGACTGTTGATCTTTTCTAAATTGCCTAGATACCCAACCACACCTCCCTATATATATATATATATATATATATATATATATATATATATATATATATATATATTCGGTTCAATGTTCAATGACAATATATATATATATATATATATATATAACTTAGATGCAGTAATGGTCGTGATTTATACAGAATGATTTCTAAGGGAATCGACCAAGTTTTACACCAAAAAAATACTCTGTTTTCTTTGCCGAGCTTTCGGATTTTATTCAATCCATCCTCAGGGCTTCTACAAGATATCAACAAAAATTATCAGTTACAATAAAAAGAAAAAATAAACATAAAACTGTCACAATGGTACATACAGTCATCGATAAAACTTGATTAAAATGAAAAACAAAAACAATTGAAAACATACTCACTGAAATCGAGGTTAAGGTGTCAACAAATATAAACTAATCATTAAGTAATTCATAAATCTAACAAAAATAAAAATATTTCAGGAATCTCAAAGTGACAACTGGGTATCTTATGTCGATAAAGGTCAATATTTTAATGTGGAATATAGAATGAAATAAGATGGTGGTATTTGCACATGCGTTTAAATCATTCAATTTAGACAGAAGATAAAAATCAATGAGACAAGGCATCAAACAATGGGTGCAAGAGAGATGGTGGGTTTTGTTCACAAATTTTATTATTCATCAATAGGTCCATCATAGAAATTTTTCTCTCGGTTTGGGTATGTTAACAAATATGTGTAGATATTACTAAGATTTTGCGTGTCAGATTTACTGTTAATTGCTTCTTCTTCCTCATTGATATGGATCATCTCTAATATAATTCTCTTATTGTAATTCCGTTCTTTATCAATTATCTCTACATTGTCAAAAAGAAATTTATGATTTTGTTCTAATGAGTGCTTTGTTAGGGCACACCTTTTGTTCTTTTTATTTATGTCGCTCTTGTGAAGTGATATTCGATTTTTCAACAATTGAGATGTCTGACCTACATAACCACGCGAACAATCTTCACACTGTATTCTATAAATTACATTTGAATGCAACATAGTTGGAATGGTATCTTTCAGCCTACTATACAATCTCTTAACAGTTTTGTAATTATATACTGCTATTTTCACATCTTCTCTACTCAAACATTTTTTTATTTTACAAGTTAAACCTTTAATATTAACAATACTACCAAACTTAATTTCAACTCCATCTGTGTCCGTAGATCTAAGTACCTGGGGAGGGCGGTCGTTGTCGTCTATATGGTTGACATTCGCTGACGAATAGAGTAGCTTGGAAATCATTTTTCTTGGGTACCCATTTTCAACAAAAATATTAAAAAGTTTGTCAATGGAGCGTTTCAAAAATCTGGGATGGCATATTTTGTTCACCCTATTTTTCATTTCTTTAATACAATTTATTTTTATTTGTACAGGGTGGTCAGATTTGAAATGTATTAATTTATCTGAAGCAGTTTGCTTTCTATGCCAGTCAAGATGTACAGTATTATCAATTCTGTAGAGTCTCGTATCTAAAAAACTAACAGAATTATTTTCGTCCTCAAACTCTATTGTAAACTGTATATGCGGATTGTAACTATTGAACTGTTCCAATATAATTTCAACGTCTTGTTTGTGTAAGGCTACAATAAGATCATCAACAAATTTTTTGATGAAGGCGGTTTTGTGTCTCAACTTTGGAACACACATATCGAATGTATGATCCATGACATACTGAGCCAATATTGGGCTGATTTTCGAGCCCATGGCGCATCCAAATATTTGAATATAAAACTGATTGTCAAATGAGAAATAATTGTTCCGAAGTATGAACCTGATAATTTCAAAAAATAGATCTTTAGGAATGTCACAGTTTCTAGAAATACTACCCCATCTCTGATTAAGGACATCTACTACAACTTCCTCACATAGGTTGCCAAACAGGTTGACAACATCTAAAGAAATGAGGACATAATCCTCCTCTAACCTGAAATTATTGACAAATGTAGCAAATTCGAATGTATCTTTTATAAAGTACTCATTTTCTCTATCATAAGTTTGGGTTAACACTTCTGTCATAAACATAGATATATTACTGGTTGGACTGTTTATACTTGACACTATAGGACGTAAAGGACAATCACGTTTGTGCAATTTGGGATTGCCATAGATTTTAGGACAAACTGAATTATAGGATTTCAGAGCTTTTGCCCTTTCTGCACTCAGAATATTTAGGTCTTGTAACTTTTTGATATAATTATTACTTTTAGTTTGCAATGTTAAAGTTGGATCTTTTTGGAGTGTTCGAAAACTCTCTGAATTTACTATTTCATACATTTTTTGTTTGTAAGTTTCGCGTTCTATTATCACAGTTACGGAACCCTTATCGCTGTTGAGGACTAACAAATTTTCATTGTTTTTTAAAAAAGATCTTGTCTCGTTATAAATTCTATCAGTATATGTTTTTGCACCCTTATTATTATGAATGTGATTCGTTATAATACTGGCTATTTTAGATCTCAAAAGATCGCGGTTAGTATTCTGGGTTTTTTGAAGGATGTCTTCAACATCAGCAATCAACTTATTCACAGGAATGTCCTTAGTTGAAATTTGTAGGCTGAATTTTGAACCCAATGAGAGAAGTGTTTTAACATTATTTGGTATATCAACTCTAGAGAGATTTTTAAACCACTTTTCATGTGTTACTAATCTATTCAAATTTGTGTTATGTAATCTCTCAACTTTGGCTAAATTTGACTGCCTAATTTTGTGAAATTTTTTGTTGAAACCTACTTTTTGTCTACGTTTGAATTCATCTAGTATTATTCTTGGAAGTTCACTTGTTAATTGATTCATTATGTGTCTGTTAGATTTTTCCAAAAATTGAATCTTATAATTAATATAATCTATTTCTAATCTTATGATTTTTAGTCTAATATTTTTGTTCAATTCATCCAACTTTCTATTAAATTTACGACTACTGCTAATCTCAAATAAACCCATAATACTATTGATGTTTGAGCTGATATGTTTAGGTACAATACCTTGTCTCTTACATTCTAATAAAAATATACGTCTATTATAAGCCGACGCCAACTTGCCCCTCTGTGAACTCCATTTTTTAAGGTGTTGTGCTACTTCCTCTGAATATCCTGTAGATATGTCCTGATAAAATCCCATATTGATTACAACTTAGATGCAGTAATGGTCGTGATTCATACAGAATGATTTCTAAGGGAATCGACCAAGTTTTACACCAAAAAAATACTCTGTTTTCTTTGCCGAGCTTTCGGATTTTATTCAATTCATCCTCAGGGCTTCTACAAGATATCAACAAAAATTATCAGTTACAATAAAAAGAAAAAATAAACATAAAACTGTCACAATGGTACATACAGTCATCGATAAAACTTGATTAAAATGAAAAACAAAAACAATTGAAAACATACTCACTGAAATCGAGGTTAAGGTGTCAACAAATATAAACTAATCATTAAGTAATTCATAAATCTAACAAAAATAAAAATATTTCAGGAATCTCATCTGTACATCTTGACTGGCATAGAAAGCAAACTGCTTCAGATAAATTAATACATTTCAAATCTGACCACCCTGTACAAATAAAAATAAATTGTATTAAAGAAATGAAAAATAGGGTGAACAAAATATGCCATCCCAGATTTTTGAAACGCTCCATTGACAAACTTTTTAATATTTTTGTTGAAAATGGGTACCCAAGAAAAATGATTTCCAAGCTACTCTATTCGTCAGCGAATGTCAACCATATAGACGACAACGACCGCCCTCCCCAGGTACTTAGATCTACGGACACAGATGGAGTTGAAATTAAGTTTGGTAGTATTGTTAATATTAAAGGTTTAACTTGTAAAATAAAAAAATGTTTGAGTAGAGAAGATGTGAAAATAGCAGTATATAATTACAAAACTGTTAAGAGATTGTATAGTAGGCTGAAAGATACCATTCCAACTATGTTGCATTCAAATGTAATTTATAGAATACAGTGTGAAGATTGTTCGCGTGGTTATGTAGGTCAGACATCTCAATTGTTGAAAAATCGAATATCACTTCACAAGAGCGACATAAATAAAAAGAACAAAAGGTGTGCCCTAACAAAGCACTCATTAGAACAAAATCATAAATTTCTTTTTGACAATGTAGAGATAATTGATAAAGAACGGAATTACAATAAGAGAATTATATTAGAGATGATCCATATCAATGAGGAAGAAGAAGCAATTAACAGTAAATCTGACACGCAAAATCTTAGTAATATCTACACATATTTGTTAACATACCCAAACCGAGAGAAAAATTTCTATGATGGACCTATTGATGAATAATAAAATTTGTGAACAAAACCCACCATCTCTCTTGCACCCATTGTTTGATGCCTTGTCTCATTGATTTTTATCTTCTGTCTAAATTGAATGATTTAAACGCATGTGCAAATACCACCATCTTATTTCATTCTATATTCCACATTAAAATATTGACCTTTATCGACATAAGATACCCAGTTGTCACTTTGAGATTCCTGAAATATTTTTATTTTTGTTAGATTTATGAATTACTTAATGATTAGTTTATATTTGTTGACACCTTAACCTCGATTTCAGTGAGTATGTTTTCAATTGTTTTTGTTTTTCATTTTAATCAAGTTTTATCGATGACTGTATGTACCATTGTGACAGTTTTATGTTTATTTTTTCTTTTTATTGTAACTGATAATTTTTGTTGATATCTTGTAGAAGCCCTGAGGATGGATTGAATAAAATCCGAAAGCTCGGCAAAGAAAACAGAGTATTTTTTTGGTGTAAAACTTGGTCGATTCCCTTAGAAATCATTCTGTATATATATATATATATATATATATATATATATATATGTCTGGTGTAGGAATACGAGATCCGTATACAACCAAGTTATCAACGCTACGAGATCATGAGATCCGATGGCCGGATCTCGTAACGTATTTCGTTCATTTTTGGTATCCTAAGGTAGTATATATCATTCTGGCGAAGTTTGAGATGGAGCTCATAGCGGTCACTAATTACATGCAAATTGTACAAATGAAGTTCGAGAGAATTGGCGCTGTCATCGAAAATGTATATCGTGGTAGAGGTGTCATACGAACTTTGAGAGATCCGTAAAATGCAACACTGTGTGGATCTCGGAAAGTCGAAATTTTTTATCACTTTGAAGAATTAAATACATACCTATTATGCATGTCGGGTTGATTCACGTACGTGAATGTTTCCGAGAAGGGTTTGAAGAGACACAGGTATATTTCGCTCCTTGGGATTCGAATTCTCGACGACGCTTGATAGTCTTACTAGCGCAGTTTGAGCTGTTTTTCCGATAAGTGTATTTGAAATGAGTTTCTACTAGAAGGTTTTCATTGGGAATTTCTAACTTCTGAATGTACATGTTCAAATACATAATAAAAGTGAAATTTACCGAAATTAATAAAGAGAAGTTTATATCTAGAAACCGAAAACTAACACTTTTTGAAAGATATGTATTGAAGTGCTTCATCTTTATAAGAAGAAATATCACTTTTTTTCAGAATCAATAATACAAATGAAATCCTTCAAGACGTACCATTCTTTTCCATAAAAAAGAAAAATATTGAGTGTTCATACATCTGCATAAAATTCTGGTAGACTTTGCGCAAAAAAAAATTATTGGTAGAGCTCAAATTGAGGAGATTAAATGTTGAATTGATTTTATGAAATAAAACACACTCGATTCGCCGAAAGTTTACGACTCTTTGAAAACCTGTAGGTGTGAGTCAATAGATGTTTGTCTTGGATTTTGTTATTGTTAATTTATAATTGTAAGAATGGATATCATCATTACGGATGGCATGCCAATTTGTTTGAGACCAAAAATGAAATCGGTGATTTTTTTTTGAGGAAAAGTTGTGTACATTTTCTCAAGAAATATTTTCCATGAAAATTGAAATGTTACATTAGCCTACTGAAGCGGATTATGTTTTCAACAACGAACGGAAGTACCTACTGAAAATAAATGTAGGGAGAACGTAAAATATCATAACTTGGACAGATACTAAACGATTTCGAATAACACAAGGCAGATTGTAGATATCGTTAAAAAACTTCAATATAATTTCTCATATATAACCAATATTCGTGTATGTTTTTTTGGGAAAAATTTGGGATTGTTGAATTCAATTTCCATTGCTTTGTTGTAATTTTCAATAAGTAAATTGTAAGGGAAGAAGATTCCTTCTCACTTGGAGTTCCCCAAGAACCTTCTCTTCTTTTTTAAAAATAGATTTTTCTCTAGAAGACGAATGACAATTAAAATGAATTTAATGCAAATATAGGTGCTAAATCTTTTCACTTCCGATATACAGGGTGTTGAAGATGAAAATATTTCTAACAAGTTACTACAAATTTGAGCCCAATAATTGTATCGAAAACATTAGTTTTTATTAGAACATCTTCATCGAATTGCTTGAATTCCAATTTCAAAAGAATCAAATCTTAAAATTCTGTTATCCGTTTATCACCAAGTTTATGTATCAAGATTATTTTTCAAAAACAATCAAATAATGTTGTGACCACATTTGTCTTTAACAATTTTTTAAACAACGAATAAAAAATTTGTACTAGGACTACTAATTCGTACTTATTGAACGCGGCGCTAAAATAGTTAGCGGCGGGCATGTTTAACTGAGTACCCGCCTTATACAAAGGTATAGTTTTTCTATTATTTCGTTTTTTTCCATCTCATATGTTATTTCTAGAATATTTCCTTTAAATCACGTAGTGGTTGGAGGACATCAAAGATTACATACGAGAAATTAACAGAAAATAAAATTCATTCGTCATCAAGGAAATTTGATGGTGGTAGATGAAAGTAGGCTTAATACATATATGACAAGAATGTCTTGGAACTCTATGCTGTGTATCAAAATGTCTTGGAACTCTATACACTTCGGAAATTCTCGTTGTATGAAGAGAATGTCTTGTAATTATATCATTCGCAACGGGATTGTCCTTACCTATAAATATAGTTATATGAAAAAATTATTAAGGAACTAATAACTTTAAGTTCTATCATATATCTACGAGGTGTCCGAAATTTGATCCTCACTGAAAGCATCTCGAAAACTATAAGACAGAGAAAAATATTCAAGAATCATAGATATCTCGATTCTCGAGTTACAGGGCGTTTCTGAAAAATAATTGTTTTGAATATTTCGGTATATCTTGGTTTCTGTTCCAGATGTTCAAAAAATTCTGAAACGTATTTTTATTATTTATTATATGATACTCATAACAAATCATAGAAATTAATTATCGTTTTGTACATAGTAGAGTACATAGAAAAAGTTGGTGTTTCCTAAAAATTTCCATTCAAAAACGCAGTTCTTTAGCCTCAGATTTGTCGAAAATTATTCCGTTATCGTTTTTCCAAAAATGTCAACTGTTTGGAAGAAATTGAAATTTTCGTCTGAATTTTTTCATGGGACACCCTATATATGTCATTCATTTGGAGATGTAATTCATTTCGTGTTCATCGTAAAATTGTGATCCAGTCATATAGGGTGTCCTATTTTAAAAATACCAACACTCCTTCATTTATTTAACAATATTTCATTTTTAATTAAATGGGAAAACCCTATATATTACATAATAACAATAACACGATGGGTATAAAGTAAATTGAATCTCGAAATAAATGAAAAATATATACAGGGTGAGTCAAAAATGCTCGATCGGTCGATAATTCCGGTAAATTTTGGAACAAATCAAAGAAATCATCGAAATATTTAAAACATATTCAGGCAAAATGAAATGGAGACCATGTGAACAAACAGAAATATAGTTCATGAAATTTTAGCCTAGTGAGTAGTATTCAAATTTTATCTGGACAATTTGTGCCTAAAATGAAATATTTTCAAAATGCTTCGCATTTCATGTTTTGTACTGGGACTGGCAGTATGCTTTTCCCGCATACAATTTCAAGGTATAAGATTACTTAACTCTATATCACACCAAATAATAATATCAATTGAAGATAAGCCAAATCAAAGAAATCAGCAAAATAGACCACTTGAACTAACAGAAACAAACACAATTATCTTAGGGAGTTCGCAATGACTTCATATTTTCAGCTGAAAAAGTGTCATCGAAATTATTTATCGCTTATGTGAACTGCTCAGATGTCTTAAATCTTTTTTCAATTCAAACTGCAATTATTAAAAAAGTTTGCAGACATCTGAGCAGATCATATGAGCGATAAGTATTGATGACACTTTTTCAGCTGAAAATATGCAGTCATTTGAAACTTCCTAAGAGAATTCTGACTATATTTCTGTTTGTTCAAGTGGTCTCCAATTCATTTTGTCCGAATATCAGTACAGAACACGAAATGCGAAGCATTTTGAAATTAAATCATTTTAGGCACAAATTGTCCAGATAAAATTCGAATACTACTCACTGGGCTATTCGACAGGCAAAAATTTCATAACCTATATTTCTGTTTGTTCACATAGTCTCCATTTCATTTTCTCTGAATGAATGTTTTAAATATTTTGATGATTTCTTTGATTTGAGTTGTCGACCGATCGAGCACTTTCGACTCACCCTGTAAAAATTTTTCATTTATTTCGAGTTTCAATTTATTTTGTATCCATCATATAATTGTTATTATGTAATATATAGGGTTCTCATTCAATTAGAAATGAAATATTGTTAAATAAATCAAGGTTTGTTGGTATTTTTAAAATTGGACACCCTATTGACTGGATTACAATTCTACGATGAACACGAAATGAATTAAATCTCCAAATGAATGACAAATGTATAGGGCGTCCATAAATTTGCAGAAGACTTAAATATTTTTTGGGAATTCAATAAAAAATAAATCCTTCAATTAAGTCGAACGCTTCCCAAGATGATATTCAATTGAAACCATCAAAACCATGAAATTTTTCGAAGAAAATGACCTTTGTCAAAAAGTACCATAGATGAATGATTGCAAATGGGGTATTATATAAAAATTGGCATTCCCATTTGAAAAATAAGGAAGTATCGCGTTTCACCACTTTCGGACCGGCCTAGAGAGTCAAAAATAATTTAAGCTTATGCGATGAGTGCTGTCGATTCCGTCAAAGTTTGAATAATTTTCCTAGCCCAAAATTAACAGGAATTATCGACCGATCGAGCACTATGGACTCACCTTGAATAAGGTGTCCCATCAGAACGGAGTCCCATGTTTGAAATGGATAACTTAATTTTTTCGATTGAATATATTTCAATATGTTTCATTTATTTCGAGATCTAATTCATATTTTGTTCATTGTATGGTTTTAGTCAAGTCTTATGTAGGGTATTCATTTGAAAAAGACCTACTATCCTCTATATCTCTGAAACGGTTATTAATTTCTATGATGTTTCATGCATAAAATATGAACCATAATATCACTGAAATAACACAAAATGAATTAAATCTCGAAATAAGTGAAAGTTCTTCATATGAAGGGTGTTCTATCAAAACAGTGAAAACAAAAAACTCAATATCTTTGAAACGGATGACATTTTTTGAAAAATAACTGGATTCTTCAAGACAAATCTGCGGACAAAAAACTGCGTTGAAAAATATAAGGTGTCCCATTGAGAAACATCAACTTTGCTCTGTGTCTCTAAAATTAATTGTATATATAATGATATGTTATCAGCATCATATGATCTGTTACCAGTATCATATAAACCATAAAAATTACTGAAAAAAATATTTTAGAATGTTTTTGATATCTCCAACAGAAACCAAAATATTGCGAAATATTTGTAACATCAGAACGAAGCAAGATATCTATGATCAGCTTTCTGATATCATCTGATTATTTCGAAAATAGAAATCAGGGACGGAGGTCCTTGAAGATTTTTTTAAGTCTTATGAGTCTCGAGATATTTTCAGTGAGCATCGAATTTAGGACACCCAGTACATACAGGGTGTCCGGAAACTATGGTGCCAAATTCAGAAAAAAAAAATTCCTTGAAAAATAAATGAGACTCCTAATTTTTTTTCCAGAAATCGATCATTGCAGAGAATATAAAAAATTGAAAGTAATTTTACACATTACTTTCACAATTCTCAAAATTTTTCAATTGAATTTGAAAGTACGTTTGTGTTCAAAAGGTGCTTCATTTTGAACAAATAATCACATTTTCAGATGCCACCAGTGGCTCACAAGAAGGACATCATGGTTCCTTGTCTTCTCTATTTTTCAAGCCACTGGTAAAATCAGAAAAATTTCGCTTTCTTTATTCAATTTTTGGTAAAAAATATATATTTGTTCGGATCCGGAAAAACTAACCGTTCAGAAGATGATTGAAAAATTATGGAAATTTCACAATTAACCGAATGAAATTACTTATAATTTATTATATTCTCTGCAACGAATGGTTTTTGAGGAAAAAACATTAAAAAAGTCTTATTTATTTTTCAATGGGAATATTCTATTTCAATTTGGAACCATTGTTTAGGGACACCCTGTGTATTCAAACAATCCAAGTTTCATGTGAATTTGTTCTACTCGAAATGAAACATGTTCCTATTCTTCACGATTAATTGATAAAAACATTTTTTTATTATTATCTTAGAAATATGTTCCGTATATACCAAAAAGGTTTATTAACACTACGTTTGAATTATGTCATGAATATTTATTAGGACTTGAAGGTTACGTAACAGAATATCAAACCATAATAATTATTCTGTGGCTCGAAAGTTATGGCGCTTGAATATTTTCGTATTTTCCGGAAAATATCATGCAGAGAATTAACAAAACGTTTGACGGCCTATTCTGAAAAATTAATGGACACTCTGTATATGAACGTTTTAGGAAAAGAAGCAATAGTTAGAGTTATGAATAATATTGACGTGTCTCCATTCTAACACATCGGCCTTAAGTGGTGACGTAACATCTCGAAGAAAGGCCGATATGCAGGGGGACACTTCAAGCGTTGGCAGGTATAACCCAATTTGCCCAGACCAAGATAACTTTTAACGCATTCATATCGGTTTTTTAACTTAACACTATCAACACTTGGTCGGCCAGCCGATCGGAAACTTCAGTCATGATACTATACACGACCTACGGCTCACGGTGTTAGCGACTGTGTAGAAAGAAGGAATACCTGACATTCGATCTTTTCTTGATACATACACAGTCAACCGAAGCAATTTGAGACCCCCTAAGCATTTTGTTTGCGCGGGAATGATTATGTTTTCACAGTTTTGTATTGTTGTGACATTATTTAATTATTGAATAATAGGAATAATATTATCGAATCTCTGATGTTTCAGTGAAATCTTCTGGGACCTATGTACAATAATGTATGAAATTAATGGTTAATTATAAAATATCAGGTTCACTGAATAATGCATTCGTACCGTTCAAAGATATTGAGTGATTATCGAACCATCATTTTTAATGGTAGGTAACACTTATTTTCATACAACATTTTCATTCATCACATGAATAAGAAAGCAATAAGAAATCACTGCCATGAAATCTATCTCGTAAGAAATATTTCTGTGTTATCGAGAAAATATGTTAATATGAAAACTCAGCTCTGAAAATATCATTCTTGAGAGAATATGCAAAAATTGTACACTGGGTTGAGTGAAGTCAATGCGGGTTATTTGGAATTCTTGGATTCATCGGTCAGCCGATCAAGAGGGTGGGACAATCTAGAATCGAATCGCTCATTAGAATTAAGCGATAAAATGCGAGAAAGTCAGGGGTGCACATATTTTTTTATTTCTTTGCTTCATTTCGTTAATCTAAGTGAATTCTGAATTTCTTCGGTTATCGAATTATGAACATATGGTGGAAAGTGTCAAGTAACGGTGACTTTGTAAGGTTTTCATAATGGAGAATACAATTTCATAATTTTCATACGACGACAAAAATTTTGTGACAGAGTTACCATTTTCTAGGACCCTCAATGTCAAAACTGGTTCAGCGCATGAGTCAGAATCGTACTTATTCAAAAACTATTCACGAAAAATTCAGTTGGTTAACCGGTAGCAAAATTCTAATCAAACTTTTCTGTTGATACTGCCTGCTACATTCCTATCAAAAAAGGCCTTTCGTTTCGACTGGATAAGATAACTTGTAGTTTCTCGCGCTACGGGTAAACCAGAAATTTCCAAAGAACATATTCATCCGGCTATGAAATCGAAATTGTTCAGAATAATGTAAATACATTGTACCGTGCTCAACGCGAATTCATCAACAGTGTTAATAATGGGTAAAGGGAAAAGCGTAAAATGATAAAGTATTTAATGAACATGTTCATTCTACTATCGACACAAGAACTTTTAGGGGAAACAATGAAAGTGTTAATTCGGAGAATTTTTGGGAGCTTGCTCAATTCGCCGTGACGTTATACGAAGATTTTGAGAAGTATATATTTTCGTTGTTTGGTGTGAATTATAGAAAACCATTCAGAACGATTCAATAGATTCGGTGACTAAAATGTTGGGGAAAAAATTTATAACGAAGTTGACAGTATTTTTTTTTTGAATTTTGAATATATTCATTCAAGTACTAACTGATACTTTTTAGGTTCTTATCTCTTTTATTACCATAAAATAAATGTTTTTGTTACTGAAAGATATGTTTTTGATTATGTTTCAAATATGGCCTAGTGAAGAGCCACTTCTACTTTTTGAAGACATTTTCAGTTCTAATTTATAAATAAATGAAACTATTCGATCTTTAATGACCTTTTGAAAACTTAAAATATTTTCACCTAAATTCAATTCTAAAACTAGGTTCAAACCAAAATTATTGAAATAATCAAAACTATAATTCAGATAATAGCTCACCCGTTTATATAGGTGATACCTATTTCTAACGAGCCACTCACGCGCATTCAAATCATCTAATGAGTGTCCATTATTTTTCACAATAAGGTTTGTAGTTGTAATAATAAACTGCGATAATGATTGATATTTGAGTTGAACATAATGAAAATTTGAAAATTTAGAAATGATAATTGACATCTGATGAAATCAAAACTATCTACCTACTATCCACTGCCTTCCTTGTTTTTAGTCATTATTTGTACTGGAATATTGTGCACATATCTGAGTCTCCGCAGATCATTTCTCGGAAAACGAAAGTTATTCAAATGAAATTTCTTCTCTATTATATTATCATTACAAAAAACGGGTTCACTAGGTTTTCATGCCTTTTTTACACCAACTGTATAATGAAGATTCAATCAAAATATTTTCTCATATAACCTCTGCTTCCAGGACATTGTTATAAAATATATAGTTCCAAAATAATCTGAATTGTGAACACCATTCGACATAAAACGTTCAAGTCAACTATGTTGCTGAGTCGAACTTTTTTTGAGAATTTGAAATTCTTGTAAAATTTGTTTTAATTCAAATTTTTTTCCACCAATGTAATGGTTCTGTCATATGTTCGAAATCAAAAAATAATTCAAATTTCTCGAAAAATTCACATTATTATTTCGTTTACTTATACAGTTACAACTATTCGTTCATTAGTTCCTGTTGAATAATGGAGGCAAATATTCACCATGAACTCTATTCCTTTTGACTGACCTGACATCATGTAGGATTTAGTCAATAAACATTATTATGATTATGATTAAAAGTTTCTTTGAATAAACATTGGTCGCTCGTATCTTAATAAAATAAGGAAGGTCTGTATTTGAAATCCTTAAAATAGAACTCAAAGCGCGTACATATTGAAATAAAGGATACTCATCAAAATATCGTTGTAATAATTCTCCATTACATAATTTAATTATTTTTTAAAATACAGCCTCTGGTTGTTTCTGCTTCATTAAGTAAAACAAACATAAGAAAGAAAACCAATTGTTCATAACGAATTATTTATTGAATGAACAATTCAAGTTTGAATGTAATTAATATTTTTCATATGAAAGAGCAGGATAAACTATGAAAGGGTTAGTTAGTTACTCGAAAATAATAATAAGTCGAATAAAACTTTTGTTTATCAACAAATACGCTTCTTAATCTTAATATGTTTCAGAATCAATTTAATTAAGTTGCAAACAACGCATTTGTCTATAACAATCTTTTAAACAATTGACATAACAAACTTGTATTTGGACTATACGATACTTAATGCTCTCGGCGCCAAAAGAGTTAGCGGCAGGCCTGTTTTGAACCAATACAGAAAGCTGATTTTTTTTTCATGAACTACATTTCAATTCCGAACAATTTGATTTTTAACTGGCTTCTGAAGCTACCTTCAAATTGAATATGAAATTGAAGTTGACGTATGATGAAATCTACCTATGTCTCTGAAGAAAAGCCAAGCGAAGCGTTTTTCTGATTATTTCGCATCTAACTGCAGGTAGATTAAGTTAAATTTAAATTGTGGAATACTTTAATGAAATTGCATTTGCTTGCATTTGCACGTCTGCTTCTTACAATATTCCACTTTAAATCACGAAGCGTTCGGATAAATTCAGATTTCACTCGTTTCGATTTCAAAGGAGTACTCACCCTATATGAGTTAATGCTCCGTTTTATGATTCCGTTTATAATTATTTCCATCAAATTGCACTGCACAACTTGTTTCTAGAATATTTCTTTTAAAACACGTAATGGTCGAGGAACATCAAAGATTTCATACGTGAAATTTACCGAAAATTGAAAAAAAGTCATTCGTTATCAGGGAAATTTGATGGGGAATTTATTCTAAACAAAAAAGTATATTTTTATTCATGCACTTGTTACTGCACCTGTCGTTTCCAGAATATTCCCTTTATTTCAAATAGCGTTCAAAGGACATCAAAGATTTCATACGAGAAATTGACCAAAAAAAAAAACAAAATCATTCGTTGTCCAAAAAATTTTATAGAAAACTTATTCTAGGTGGAAAACAAATTTTTTTTTTATTCCGTTTGATTCCATCGAATTGCACTTGTTGTTTCCAGAATATTTCCTGTATATCAAGTAGCATCAAAGATCTCATAATATGTTAAATCAACTGAAAATAACTAAAATGTCATTCGATATCAAGGAAATTTGATAGGGAACTCATTCTAGGTAAAAGACAAATTTTTTTGTGATTCCGTTTGAAAAATTGCAATAGATTGACCTCATTGATTTAATGACCTCATTGATTTAATTTTAGAGGAAGAACGGCTACTAGACACGCAAAAGGTCAAGAGAAAAAGAGAGTCGAATAATTCAAGCGATTCTGAGGAGAAAGGTAATTAATCAACAAATAATTGTAGTTTTCATTCGTATAATTGAAAGCCATTTTATAAATTGCATTTTATTGGGAAATGATATGGAAACTTCTTATTTTATCTCAGAAACACCAAAAGTGAAACATCCGAAAATAAGATGGACAAAACAACAAAAGAATGCAATAGAATGTTCTCAAATTAGATAGAGCAAAGTATAAAGTCTGCTAAACTGGGACCATCAGCTTGCATTGCTGCTGAAGAACGACAGTTTGAAAATCTATTGTAATACAAATAATAATCTACTCACTACTGTTGTACACATGTTAAACTGTGAGATATTTTCAGAGAAATATCTAGAGGAAAAAAACGGCCACAGAAGGGAAAATCAAGGAGTTCAAATCTGTTCATCTATTCATGAACAATAAAACTTGGAAACAAATAAAAGCGTTTGTTTCTCGGTTTGTTTTCAACGCATATCGAAACAAATGATGAATGTTTGCCTGTATTTGTGTATGGTTATACCCTTTTTTTGAAAATCAAGTTCTTATTCCTTTTTTTTGAATTTCTTTCAATCTAAAATGATTTGTAAATTATATTCTTCATACATTTTTTTTTGAGAATATTTCCTTGTACTTCTTGATGCTGTGATTTCATATGAGCATTTGAAATCTTAATTCTGTCATTTTAGTGGTTTCCGAGATATTGGCCAATATTTTTTAGATATTCTCCATGATTTTTCTCTGGCTCTGGTTGAATGTTCATCTAAACTAAATGCAAAATTTTATCGAAATGAAAGCTGCTGTTTTGAATTATTGAGAACATAACATTTCGAAAGGAAATATTTCCGGAACCACTGATCAGGTTTTGCGCGTTAACGAACTTGACTGAGATTATTGCCATCTGAATCTACCCTGAAAATTTCAAGTATCTGGTTCAAAAGATCGTAAACACGGCAGTAGGAATACCATTGAATTCGAATACGAATTCGTCATCAGGAAAAACTGAATTGTGAGATCACTTTTGAAAAAATTTGGAAGAAGAATAATTCTGAAAATACAGACATCAATACGAAATGATAGAGCGATCATTCGTAGAAACAACCACTCAAAACTAATCATTTCAGGAAAAAACATTATCGGAATTAATAACGTTGGCATAAATACATATTCCAAGTACACGACATGTTCTGCATCTTGCGAGATCCGACGAATATGCGATTTTGACCCTTATTGATATACAAAGATTTTGATACTCATCTCGCATCTCACGAGATCCGTCTGTGTGGCAACGTCGAACGGATCTCGTTGCCTCGCGGTATACCATGTATATAGGGTATATAGGAGAGGATCTCGGATTGTTGGTTTATAAGACATGGACCTCGTAGCGTTGAAATTTTACAGGGATCTCGTAATCACATTTTCGAAGTATATATATATATATATATATATATATATATATATATATATATATATATATATATATATACAGAGATCCAACAGATCCAACCATTACTACACAAGGTAAATGTAATGCATTGATTAAGCGATGGGTCAGTCAGGGCAACATAACATAAATACAAGGTAAAATACTGTACATTTACAATTCAGTCCCTGCTAGATTCTACGGTTTACCAAAGATCCACAAACCCGCTCTTGCCTTGAGACCAATAATATCATCTGTTAACACCCACACATCCAAGTTGTCAGTTTTTATATCAGACATCCTGTCTAAATATCTTTCTTCTACCAGAAGTAGATATTTTATTGAAGATTCCTTTTTTTTGCCCAATATGTGAATGATTTCCAGTTACCTGTTGATTATGTCCTGATCAGCTTGGACGTTGTATCTCTTTTCACCAACATTCCTGTCGAGTTGGCAGTTTCAGCTGTTGAGAACAAGTGGGAGACTATCAGAAACCACACAAGTCTACCAAAAGAAGAATTCATCTATGCCATTAAGTTCCTGTTTTCTTCGAACTATTTCCTTTTTAATGGTAGGTTCTTCAAACAGGTGCTCGGTTCCCCTATGGGTTCCAACTTAAGTCCTTCTATTGCTGAAGTAGTAATGGATTTCCTTCTGCCAATATTCCTTTTCACATTCCTTTCATCAAGAAATATGTTGATGATTTAATATGTGCTGTACCTAAAGATCAGGTTGCTTTCATTCTAGACAGGTTCAACAGTGAACATGAGAGCATACAGTTTACGTTGGAGGAAGAAACAGCGAATGGTGTCCCATTCCTGGATACAAGGGTGATTCTAACACCGGAAAATAGGCTGATTCTGGATTGGTACCGAAAACCAACAAGTTCAGGGAGATACTTACACTATTTTTCTAATCATCCACATGGGCAAAAGGTGAACATGATTTTAGGATTGAAGAATCGTATTGAAAAAGTTGCCCATCCAAATCTAAGGCAGCAGAATCTGAGGTTATTGTTACAGTTGATGCTAGAGAATGGATACCCAAAAAGGTTGTTGTCCAGATTAATTTATAATACCACTCCTTCGAGACAGCCAACGAATGGAGAGAGGGGCGCATCCACCACTGCGGACACTGAGAACGCAGATAGAATTTTTTACTTATCTATCCCCCTAATAAATGGTATGACTAATGCATTAATTAACCTCCTGAAGACCACTAAAATTAGATTGATTCAGAAATCTTATTTTAAAATTGACAGATTATACAGTCGAGTGAAAGATAGGATGACTGTTGATAATATGAGTGGTGTGGTATATTGTTTTCCTTGTTCAATATGTAGTGAGGTGTATATTGGTCATACGTCTCAGCTTTTGAAGAGAAGGATTGCTCAACACAGAAGCGACATTAAGAATCCAAACAAGATTTGTGCCCTAGCGGACCATACCCGGGACAAAGACCATCCAGTGAATTATGATTTCACCAAAATTCTTGAATGTGAAGTGAATGGAAAGAAAAGATGTTTCTTAGAGATGTACCATATCAAACGCGAAACCTGTTCGATGAATTACAGAAGGGATGTAAACAATATTAGCTCCATCCATTCTTATTTGATTCATTATAATCAGTTTAGTGGGAGTGAATTGAATGAATCACATTCCACAAGTTCTGCAGTCGTAGAGATCACATGATTGATTCCTATGTTCTGGACCGGTTTAGTGAGAGAAGATTGGTGTTTGGTTCATGGCATCTTTTAACAATCGCATTTGTTCTGAGTTCGGTGAGAGTGAATTACTGGGACCAATGTGATTTAATGCTACTCTATGTTTTATTTGTCATGTGTGTATATTATGTGGCAAGTCTGGTTGACAACATTTTTGACAACCTCTCATTTGATTATTCTGTTTACTTTGTTTACATGATTAAAATTGATTTATACTCCTTTGCTAACGAAATATCAGATCTTTTTTCGCTGAAGTTGTTGATGTTCTTGTTCTTTGCTTTCTTGAGAGCTATTGATTTGTGTTCAAATAAGATCTTTATAACTCTGTATTTCGGTATGTACAATTTGTATTGTTATTTTTATATATTTTTACATGCTTGTGATGTATCATGTTTTGACTGTTTTCTATTGCTATTGTAGAGTCCTGAAGAAGGTCCTCATCGGGATCGAAACGTCAACTAAATGGAATTAATAAGAGTGACATTATAACACTTATCAATTTTCCCACACCCCTTATCAAATTTACTACTATTATATATATATATATATACAGGGTGAGTCTTTGACTTGTACATATATTTTAACCGTAGATTCTTGAGGTCAAAAGAAACACTTTTTTCATTTACCATTTTTTCCGATTCGGCTCGGTTGAAAAGATATGGCCATTTTAAGTTTTCATAATGAGCTATGCCGAACCTGGAAATCAGCCCACTGAAGTTTTTCCAAGCATAAATTTATACCATTTGAACTTTGGAAATGGGTTACTATATTAGAAAAACAAGCATAAACTCACTTTTTCCAATTCCTTTGGTGACCGAAGTATTATTTTCAATATAATAAATGAGTTATAGCAATTTCGTGGGAGATAAATATGTTGATTATTTTTCTCTTGATTTCTATTTTATATTCGATAATAATAAAAAATTCAGCTTGCAACCACCCATATTAAATCTGATATTCATATCCAATCATTTATTTTCGCTTTTTCACCTCTTTTAGTACAAGAGTTAACAATTCATATAACCTTTAATTTTCATAAAGGTAAATAAACATAATGATAATCATCTGTGGACTTTCCACGTTGCCAAGTTTACAGTCACAAAACACTATAATGACAAAAAACCTACAGAATAATAAGCTAAATCTATGTACCTATGAATACTAATCATCTCGCATCTGTAATGTTATGTTTAAAGGTTATGTTATGTTTTGTCAATAAAATTCAAGAAATCCAACAAACGGTTGAAGTTTTGTACATTACTAGAAATTTGGGCTAATTGAGTATATTTTGTTATCTAGAGGTCAGCAAAAAAGTGGTATTCAAACCAGTGTTCAATTTGAATTCTTATTATCATGGAATCAGTGAGAAAAGTTTTAAATTTTTAGGGTAGCAAGAAGTGTAAGAACGCTTGCATTTTGGATTGAATGAACCCAGAATACTTTATCTAAGTACCTACACAATAACTTAGCTCGAAAATAAAAGGCAGTTTCATGAATGGATTTATGTGGAAGATGCAATCACCTCTGTATCACACAGAGGTAATTTTGTGATGGAAAAATTCCGATTTTATCTTGTTAAAAATAACAGTAGTATGAGAAGGAATAGATAATTTCCAAAAGGAAATGAATTTTTTTCCTTTTTCATCCTAGAAGCTTATAAGTTTCATGAATCTTCAATATTCCATTATTGATTAATTATTGATCTTGATTTTTGTATTAAAAATGAAATGGTGGTATTCAATATGAATATCCACTATTGAATATTCTGCTTCTTTCAACTCACTGAAGTTTTTTATTTATTTTCACGTTGAAACAATTTTGGCCTTCTTAAAAGTATGTCAATCAAATGTTCTAGGATGAAATTATCGAATAGCAAATGGATAGAAGTATTCAATCACGTAAAAATGAAATTTTAGGATGTATTGTTATGTATCGATGAAAGCTCAGAAGACTGGAAGAAGATTATAGTAATGTTTGGCAGCAGCAGTTTTTAATGGGATTTCATATCTTGATTGGTGTTATTTTATAAGGAGCCTAGTTTGTGAAAATTCACTTGAAAATGAGTTTCGATCAGAATTATTCAAAATAGAATATTAACTTTAATGAAATATCTTCATATTATAGGGCTGTGAGCTCAGTAATTTGTTATCATGAAAATATTTGAAATCCTTTTCTTCTTAGTGTTCACTAATGCCAATATTCTGTCTGAAAATTTGATACCCAATAGGTAACTCCAAAAAATGCTCTCGAGTACTTTCGATAATAAAGAAGCAATTAGTCTTTCCTTAATATTATCAATGTTATAATCAACATCTTCGAAAATTTTATTTTCCTGAAGATGGTAAAATGGTATTCGGCTAGAAAAAAGGAAGTACAACGTACAAGTAAATTTACTTGTTTGTTATCGAACAGATAAACTGAAAATATTATGAAACTTCCCAACAAATATGTAATCTTTTTTTTTTGTTTTCACATATCAACTACATGTAAAAAAAATTTTGAATTCTTGTAAGGTATACCTTTTTTTCAAAAGAACTCAATAAACTTAAGCTTTTGATAAACTTATCGAAAGATTAACAGTGACTTGAAATCATGTATTATTGCCAAATCCACTCTTTTACTATAAATCCAGTGCCTCACAGTAGGTATACAACATTCAAAACAATTTGAAATAAACATTTTTCATTACTGAAACAAAAAAATGCATACCAAAAAACAAGAATTGAAGTACAAACTACCATAATAATAAATTGTCTTTATTTTCATTTAATTTATAAATAACCAGGTTTAACATTTTTTACTCTTAAACTTCTTACGTAGATTCATTCAGCAGATGTATTGTGCGAAATAAAAAACATTCAATATTTAGCCAATAATTATTAAATTAGGCCTGCCATTATTCGAGTTAATTCTCAATGATTCCTGATCTCAGATGTATTCATTATATTATTATAATATCTATAAACCAAGGACAGTAACTACAAACTATGTATATGCCTTAAAATATCAATAGCTATTGATTCTGAAACATATGGATTGGATCAGTACATGTACTAGATAATAGGATAGGATCTGGGTTAATGGTGAAATCAGTGACTTTTAAATTATTTTTCAGTACATCAATGAGTATGAAGTTTGAATAAGTATTCATTACAGAACTAGTGCTTCACTTATTCAAGTAGTTGAATTTATCAACAGAATCATTGTATTGTAGATTTTTGGTTATTTCAATTAATCAATTTACTTTCCCATTCATTATATGGAAAAATTATCCTTATGAAATCATGAACACCTCACAGCAAACTTTTTCCGGTTGGATTTAATTTGAAGGGGTTCAAGATTCTCTTTAAATACAGGTCATCTGAAACTTCTCTGTATCTAGTGGGCAATCATCTTCACGAAGGAAAATCGTCGTCCAATTAAATTCATTATGGTGTTTTTCTGAATGATTCGATGAATTATTAGGAGATCTTCAAAAATACAATAATTATTCAATATATTATTTATATCATATAACTTAGTAACTTACTTACGCCGAACTGTGTTGTTTCTTATTGAAACATAAAATATTTTCGAATCAAATATCGAATTATCCTATTTGTTTGCCAAACATAACCACAATTCTTCGAGATTTCTCAAATTCTCAGTTTGGCCATGCGCATAGAGTAATAAACTCTGAGGCCATGCGCAATAGTTCAAATCGTTCATAACATACGGTAATCTAGCATATTATGACTTATTTTATTATACAAAATTCGATTTAACATTTCGGATGATACTAATTATTATATTTAATGAAATTCATAATAAAATAAATTTATTAATTCATAAATTTGATGGTTTGTTTAAAAAATTATTCGAGATTCTTCTATCGGTCTTCTGATCGGTCATGCGCATAGAATGATCCGAAAACAATTGAAATTCGAATTTATGGTATCATGATTTCTGTTGCTTTGTTTAATGTAAGTGATAAGTATTAAGTGTATTTAGTTTGTTAAGTGTTACCTAAGTGCGTTTAACTTGTTAAGTGTGTTTAGTTTGTTTAGTGTAAGGTGTTTGTTTAGTGTAAAGTGTTTGTTTGTGAAGTTCTTTAAGTGTGTTAAGTGGAAATTAGCAGAATGTATTCCAACCAGGAGATGGTAGATATGTTGGAATGCTATTTCACAAATGGATAAATAGCGAGAAGAGCTTAAGAAGCTTATGGAAGGCTGTTTCCAAATAGGAGACAGCCAAATGAGAGAACTTTCGTAAGGATTGTTCAAAGATTGCGTGATCATGGAATTGAATTTTCTCAATGGGTGAGCTTATTCAAATCACTTTATTTTCAAACTAAGTCGGCTGGTTCCCTCACTTGTCAATGCAAATTCAGTGTTTCAATCCATGATTTTTGACCTGACAACGTAGCAAATATTCATTTCTGTGAGTTTTTTCTATCAGAGTTGCAATTAGCCAAAGTACCCAATTTTTTGAATTTCACAGATTTTTTTTTTTTTTTAAACACATATTACTCGAAAACGGCTCAATATACGAGAAAATATGAAGAATACTTTTATTTTTCAAATTAGCTAAATATCCTTCAATGAACGTCCTAGTTACTTTTAAGAGTTCGGTTCTTTGAATTTCTGGTATTTTTATGGGATGAAGTGTTCATAATGAAGAAACGGGGAGATGTGGATAAAATTTTGTGTACGGAGAAGATTCATCACATACATGAAAAACTATATCCCGAAATTCATTTTTTTCTATACAACCATTTCCGAGATATAACGGAAAATGACATTTTTTTATCGATTTTCAACAGCCTGTATCTTTTTAACCGGGCCGAATCGGAAAAAATGGTAAATGAAAAAAGGGTTTCTATTGACCTCAGGAATCTTCGGTTGAAATATATGTACAAGTCAAAGACTCACCCTGTATATATATATATATATATATATATATATATATATATATATATATATATATATATATATATATATATATATATATATATATATATATATATATATATATATTCTTTCGAGAAAGAGCAATACAAATTTTTAATTTCAAACAATGAAGCATATGAATCTCAGTATTAGCAGAGGAAATAATAATAATGAAAAATACCTATACGATTGTCTGAAATATCCAGCATTTGAAGGTATCTTGCTCGCTCTACGATTTGCAATGAGTTAATCATATTCCTTGCTAAACTCAACTTCTTCAATCTGAGCATTGTTTTCAATCCCACATCAGGGCCTACTTCGAACTTACTAATGATATTATTGTAAAGTGTCATACACTGTACCCGATCCAAATGACTCAAACCTTCCAATTTACTGATCCAATTGTAAGATAAATTGAGTCCTCTCAAGTGCCTGAAACAATAAAATACACACATTTCTATATTCTCTATTATTTCTATCAATTACAGATCCCTTTTCCATATACAAGGTGTCCCGGGAAGAACGCGACAAACGAATACCATGAATTGAGGTCATCATGGAGGACCCTTATCAAGAAGTTTCAATCGCCTGAGTGCCTTCGTTTGGGATATACAGGGTGATGTTCATCTTATGAGTGCAATTTCACTGTTGAATAACTCTTTAACTAATCAACCGAATATTTTAGAATTTTGAAGTAAAGTCGCCCTTTACTATCGCCTTTCTGCAATATTTCTGAATTCGGGTAAATTAGATCCGGACTAGGAAAATATCAGACTTCTCCTATTTTCGTCAATATTGGATCACCCTGTACGTGAACATCATGATTTTTTTTCGTTTTCGCGACCACAAAGAATTACTTCATTATGAAAATTCTAAATCTCTACTTGGCACGGTCATACAGAGTGATCAATAAACATTCCCTTATGAGTGAAATTTTTTTAGTTCAATAACTCTTCAATAAATCCACCGAATAATTTCATTTCAATAATCAATATTTAGGCAAATGCACCATTTGCCTAAATATTGATTAAAAATTTAAACATTTATTACTCTCTGATTTCTTAAGAGAAATAAGAAATTAATCGATGTTTAAATTTCAATCAATGTGTAGGCAAATGGTGCAACTGGCCCATAGAATTTTATAATGAATTAACATTTTGTGGATATGAATACGAAAAAAAATCATATTGTTCACGTTCAGTGTGATCCAATATTCATGAGAATAAATAAAGTCGATTTTAGAAATATTGAAGGAAGACATTCGCAAAAAGTAAAAAAACTGCAATTTCCAAAATGATTCTACCGATGAATTCAAGATTTATCGAACTATGAAATTTCTTTCATAAGGAACTGTCACCCTGTATGACAGTGGCAAGCAGAGTTTTAGAATTTTGATTATGAATTAATTCTTTGTGTTTACGAAAACGAAAAAAAATCATGATATTGACCTACAGGATGATCCAATATTCACGAAAATAGAAAAAGTCTAAAATCCTCCTAGTCCGGACCTGATTTTTTCGATTTCAGAATTATTGAAGGAAGCCGATAGTAAAATGTGACAAAACTTCAAAACTTGAAATTATTCGGTGGATTTATTGAAGAGTTATTGAACTAAAAAAAATTTCACTCATAAAGAAATGTTTATTAATCACCCTGTATGACCGTGCCAAGTAGAGATTTAGAATTTTTATAATGAATTAATTCTTTGTGGTTACGAAAAGAAAAAAAATCATGATGTTCACGTACAGGGTGATCCAATATTCACGAAAATAGGAAAAGTCTGAAATTTTCCTAGTTCGGATCTGATTTACTCGAATTCTAAAATATTGAAGAAAGGCGAAAGTAAAGGGTGACAAAACTTCAAAATTTGAAATTATTCGGTCGATTAGTTGAAGAGTTATCCAACAGTGAAATTTCATCCATAAGATGAACATCACCCTGTATATCCCAAACGAAGGCACTCAGGCGATTGAAACCTCTTGATACGGGTCCTCCGTGATGACCTCAATTCATGGTATTCGTTTGTCGCATTCTTCCCGGGACACCCTGTATTGCCTAGTAATAAGAAACAACATTAAAAATATGGTAATGACTCACTTCAAATTCTGCAAACCAGAAATAACTTCAATTTCGTTATGGGATAAATCTAAGACGATAAGCGACCAGAAGTCCGACAAGTCTCTTATGATCCTTATTTCATTTGAAGAAAGATTGACGTACATTAAGTTAAAAGGAGCCTTGAAATTGAGTACTTCCGTCAGCAAGTTAGAAGATGCATCCAAATACATCAAGAACGGCATTTGTCCTAAGGCTTCTAATGATGGTATACGATTTTTGGAAATATCTAAATATTGAAGGTAATGGAAATTCTTCATAGCGGATATCATATATAAACCCTGAAATATAAATAATACAATTGTGTCATCTAGTATGTTTTCATTGTAGTAAACTTATTGATAGAAATATCTTTCATTGGTCCATAAAAATATTATAAAGAGGAACCTTTTATTTGTATGTTTGTTTGTTGATATCAATCAATTTCAAAAATCGTTTCACCTACCGAGAGGCTGGGTTGCGCTAGGCGGTTAAGCGAGGATAGAGGCGAGATCGGGGAAGTTTGTTTTCCTTCATCGCCGCGCTACTGCGCAATCAATAAATAAAATTGGATATTGACGCATTCATAAGTTCGATATTTGTGAATAGTAATTTGTGGAATCAGAGAGATGCTTAACATCATAATTGATATATTTTGGACAAGTTATGGGATGCTGTAGCGGATGAAATGAAAAAAAACAAGTAATTAATCCGTGGGAGTGATAGGGTCGCGAATGAAATTAGGCCAGTTTTTCATTAATTTAGATTCAATTTTTCCCAGAATGTAGTCGTTGCCATATTCATACGGAAATATGAAAGAAATTTCTCTGGGTGATCGCGTAATTCTTTATACAAGTGATGAAATTCACTCCTAGATTTATTAATTTCGTGACCACTACAAGTTCTTCTATTTCATCATTTTTCATTTTCATTACATACCAGAGTTTCAATAACGAATTTTCTAACAGTATAAATCCATTTTTCGGAAACGCACCTCCTCTATAATAATCAAACTCGACTATCGCCTTGATTTCTTGTTCGCCTCACTATGAGATGACACCTCGTCATCGCCGCTACTCTCGAAAACCGCTATCCTCTCTGCTATCCTCTTCGCACCTCTTGGTCGCTTCATTATGTTCCTAGCCTAACCATCTCCGTTGCGGTCTTCCGACACTGCGTTTTGTTTGTCTTGGTCGCCAGTGTGTTAGCTTATTTGTCCACCTGTTATGATCTTGACGAGCCACGTGTCCCACCCATTACCATTTCAGATCTGACATGTGCTGTATTATATCTACGACTTTTGTTCTTTGTCGTATTTCTTCGTTTCTCACCTTATCTCCCAAACTCAACCCGAGCATCGCGCGTTCCATAACTCTCTGCGTTACCCTCAATTTACTTGTAGACTTTTTCGTGATGCCATTGTTTCAAGGTCATATGTCGCCACTGGCAGTATACAGGCATCAAAAACTCTTTTTTTAAAGTTTATGGGGTTGTTGCTGTTCCTGAATATATATTCAGTTTTCCAAAAGGTATCCATGTCAGTCTTTTTCGCCTGCTCAGCTCCGCTGTATGATTCTCTCTACCCAATCTTATTGCATGTCCAAGATAGATATATTTTGTTACATTCTCCAGCTTTGTAGAATGTAAATAGATGTCTTCTTCGATGTTACTCATTATCATGGTCTTCAATATGTTCATATTCAAGCCAACCTTTTCCGCAGCGTCCGCCAGTACTTCTAGCATTTCTAACAGTAATTGGGCATCACTGCTAATCAGGTCAATATCTGCAAACCGGGATGGTTCAGGTACGATCCATCGATGTTAACACCTTTTGTTTCCCAGTACAACGATTTGAGTTTATTCGTCGGTTTGTTTCATTCCTAGGTATTTATAAAGATCGTAATTGCTTCTATCTCCTCTCCATTGGAAAGAGCGATCTGTTCATCTTGGATTTTTCCTCGTACTATGCTAATAGTACGACACTTGTCCAGTCCGAATTTCATCCCCACGTCTTTCGAAAAATTTTCCACCAGTTTAACCATAATTTGCAAGTGGTTTTTGTTGCCTGTTATAAGTTTTAGATCATCCATGTAAAGCAAATGAATGAGTGCAATAGTATTTCTATTTCCTTTGACATTGAAACCTTTTTCAGTAGCATTCAGTTGTTTAGAAAGGGGGTTCAGTGCCAAGCAGAACCATAAGGGACTCAATGAATCTCCTTGGAAAATTCCCCTTTTTATTGGAATCTCTTTAGTAGTTATGTTCGCCGTAGAGAGTTCGATATTCGTTCTCCAGTTGCACATTGCATACTTCAGGAAGTTTATTGTAATTGGATCGATCTTGTATATTTCCAAAATTTTTGTCAGCCACCCATGTGGAATAGAGTCGAAGGCCTTTTTATAGTCAAAATATGTCATACAAAGATTTCTGTGTTTTTTGAAGGCTTGGTTGCATATGAAGGAACCTTAATAATATATAATAATGATAATTCAGCAGTGCCTTCGATCCCAGTGCATTCTTGGAACATTCTTTTTGCTGTGGTGTCATAATGTTATTTGTTTCGCAATGTTTGTAGATACGAGATGCTAAACATGATGTGATGATTTTATATATTGTTGGTAGGCATGTAATTGGTCTGTATTTTGATGGATCCGCTGTGTGTTGCAGATCCTTCGAGAGGAGGTAAGTGGTCCCTGTTGTTAAAAATTTGGGCATTTCCATTGGATTACTTATAACACCATTTATGGTTTCAACTAGCCTGCCGTGTATACACCAAAATTTTTTCAACCAAAAGTTGTGGATTCCATCTGGGCCGGGTGGTTTCTAATTGTGTGTGTTTTTCAATATTTCATAGAATTCTTCTATAGAAACTGCGTTATGCGGCATGTGTTCTATTGTCTCACAGGATTTCTCTTCACTTCTTATCCAATAAGCCTGGGAATTGTAGGGGGTTGATGTAGCTAGTTGATCTGTCCAAAAATTCTCAATATCCTCGACGGTTGTATAACTTCCTGGTGTTGCTGACATATTATTGTTTATCATTCTATAGAATTTTTTTTCGGAGTTTTCAAAAATCATATTATCCTATTTTCCTCTATAGCTCTCATTGTATCTTCTGAGTCTTTCGGAGTACACACTAAGATTTTTTTTCAGTAGTCTAAAATTTGTTGAGCATTTTCATTGTTTGGATCATACGTTGTATGTTGCCGGTGACGATCCAATGATCCATTATTATATTCACCATTTTTTGTAGTTTCCTAGGATTTGCAAATTGGGTGAGCCTCCCAATATCTTGGCGGATGCAATGAACTTTGTCTTCTAGCCTTTTTTGCCAGTGTGGTTTATTTTGTTGTTTTTTTTCTGGCTGGTTGCTGACTTTTAGGTTTTGGCTTCACATCTAGCACTGTTGCTATTGAAAATGCTGCACAGTATATGATGAGGTGTAATGATTCGAGATTATGGTAGTCAGAAAGATACTTGGGTATAATCTCCTTGTTGGTCATGACCAGAAGATGGGATAGTTTCTGTGCTCGGAATAATTTTGGCCCTTTGTCAGCATTCGCGGCTGACGCAATATGTCGTCTCAACTCCTGGCAATAATGTGAATGTGCCCAAGCGTAGTGATGAGCATTGCTCACGAACTACATTTTGCACTGCTGAGTTAGTTATCTATAAAGCGAGATTGAACAATTATTTCATCGGCAATGAAGTTACCAGTGATAATAAAAAACGTGCAATTCTCTTAAACATGTTGGATGAAGAATCGTACAAACTGATTTTCAACATGTGCAGCCCGGATGTCCCTGAATACATTCGATATGTTAATTTCACTCTTGGATAAGCATTTCATCCCAAGAAAATCAGTCCTAGTTGAACGTTTCAAATTCTTCGATAGCAAGAAAGGGAATAATGAAACAATTAAGGATTGGGCAGCGCGTGTGCGGAGCTTAGCTGTTTCCTGTGAGTTTGGAATGGAATTAGATATTTGTCTCCGAGACCGTTTTGTTTGTGGATTCGAAAAAGGTATTATACTGGACAGACTCCTGGAAGAGAAAAAGATATAACTTTCGAACAAGCTATCGGCATAGCAGAAAACAAGGTGGCGTCTTCGCAGAGCTACCAGATCGGCAACCCCGTGAAGATGGAACAGTTGTTACTTGTGCGCAGCCACTTCAATCGTCACGAGAGCAAACGTCACTTCAATTCCCAGAAAGGTTCCAGCGCCAGCGCAACGAATGGTGGTACAAATGACAAGTGTACAACCTTTGGAAAAATTGGTCATAATAAAGATAAGTGCTTCAAAAATTTATTTTGTTCTTTCTGTAAAAAGGAAGGCCATAATATTAATAATTGTTTCAAAATGAAAAAAGAACGAATAATGTTTCAAGATCTCATAATTACTTGCAAGATGAAAATGATAATTATGAAAATGAACCTTCTTCGTTTGTTGTCAATAATGCTAACAGTCAAAACAATGCATACTCACTAGAAGTAAAACTTGGTTCTTGTAATATTCTATTTCTAGTTGATACTGGAGCAAGTATCTTTTGCATTTCTGAAGATTTGTATTTAGAGAAATTTAGAATGTTCAAATTGAAACAGACTGATCGATGTCTCACTTTTTTTAATGGAACCAAGGTAGAGCCTCTAGGTATTTTGAATATTTCGAATTTAAAAGAATTGTAACTAATATGAATTTTTATGTCTTTAAAAACGGTGGCCCACCAATATTGGGTAGAGATTTCTTGAATATATACAATATTGGCTTTTCAAATTTGAATTTCATGAATGAAATAATTAATATTAAAACAAATGCTCTGATAAATCAATTCTCGAATCTCTTTTCTGAAGGAGTAGGATTATTCAATAAGTCAAGCTTAAGTTTAAAGTTGAAAAATACCAATGTTACTCCTAAATTTCATAAGGCCCGTCCTTTTCCATATGCTTTAAAATCGCCAGTTGAAGTTGAAATTAATCGCCTTCTTTCACTAGGTATCATCTCACCGGTAGACTATAGTCAGTGGGGCACTCCGGTAGTACCAGTGTTGAAGAAAAATGGTGCAGTCAGACTTTGTAGAGATAACAAGGTGACAATAAACCCCCACATTGAAATAGATCAACATCCATTACCAAGAATTGAAGATCTGTTTGGTTGTCTACAGGGAGGAGTTCAATTTTCCAAATTAGACTTATCAGACGCGTATCAACAAGTAGGTTTGGATGATGATTCAAAAAATCTCACCACTATTGTAACTCATAAAGGTTTATTTATATACAATAGACTTACTTATGGAATTGCTTCAGCGCCCTCTAAATTTCAGAAATTGATGGAATCACTGTTGAGCGGAATTGATGGCGTGACAGTATTTTTAGACGATATTCTTATTACGGGAAAAGACGAAAAGGAACATTTTAATAGACTTAAATTAGTTTTGTCAATTTTAGAAAATTCCGGTCTCAAGTTGAGCATCTCTAAATGTAAATTTTTTCAAGTTTCAATTGAATATTTGGGATATAAAATTGATAGGGAAGGTCTTCACAAGTGAGAATAAAGTCGCGGCAATTTTGAAGGTCCAGAAACCAAGTAACATAACTGAATTAAAATCATTTCTAGTTATGGTAAATTATTATGGAAAATTTATCCGAAATATTTCTTCGATTTTATGTCCATTACATCGTTTGTTTAGAAAGGATGTAAAATGGTTTTGGTCGAAAGATTGTGACCAAGCTTCTGACAGAATCAAGTTATTGCTTAGTTCAACAGAAGTTTTGGTACATTTCAATCCTGAATTAGATATTAGATTAACAGTAGACGCTAGTTCACACGGATTAGGGGCTATTTTAAGCCATCAATACCCATCAGGAATTGAAAAACCAATTGCTTATGCTTCAAGGTCACTTTCAAAAAGCGAAAAAAGTTATAGTCAGATAGAAAGAGAAGGTTTAGCTATTATTTTCGGAGTGCATAAGTTTCATCAATATCTCTATCCAAAAAAATTCAAGTTGATTACAGATAATAAACCTCTGATGACAATTTTCTGACAAAATAAGCCAATCCCTCAATTTTCTGCTAATAGGTTGAGGCGTTGGGCTGTGATTCTATCGAATTACCAATACGAAGTCGAATACGTCAAATCGGAGAATAATACGGCGGACGCATTATCTAGATTATCGGAATTCGAATCCGATAGTTAATAATACCAATAAACCTAGATGTAGTTGAAAGGGAAACTGCCGATGATAAAGGGATGAGTCAGGTCATTGAATTTATGAAGATAGTGTGGCCAAAGTACGTTAGTAACAATATGATCAAACCATATTATGCCAGACGTTCAGAATTTGCAGTGTCTAATAAATGTTTATTCTGGAATCATCGCATAGTGTTGTTCCAGTAAAGTTACGACATATTTTTCTCAGAACATTGCATTTCGGTATTGTTAAATCAAAAAATATTGCAAGGGCACATTTTTGGTGGCCAAATCTTGATAAGGATATAGAAAATTATGTTGAGCGGTGCGAAAGTTGCAGAAAGAATTTATTTAATCCCGCTAAGGTTCCGTTGGCAACCTGGTCGTGGCCAGGTGAAGTTTGGGAAAGGTTACATATTGATTATTTTGGACCTTTCTCCAGGAAGTATTATCTGATCATATTAGATGCGCATTCGAAATGGGTCGAAGTTTTTGAAACTTCAACGACATGTTCGGAAGCGACGATTAAGATGCTTAGGAGTTGTTTTGCCAGATTCTGTTCACCAAAAACGGTAGTATCAGACAACGCTACTTATTTCACATCTGAACAGTTCGAATTTTTTTTGAAAAAGAATAATATTAAGCATGTTTTGATCCCACCATATCATCCAGAATCTAATGGTGCAGCTGAAAATTGTGTAAAAACAGTTAAAAATGGTATCAAAAAGGCTATGAGCGAAAAAACCTCTTTAGACACCAATACAGTTCTTTCTAGGTTTCTTTTTGACTATCGAACTACTGAACATTGCACTACCGGAGTAAGCCCTGCTCAAATTATGTTCGGTAGAAACTTGAGAACAAGATTCAATGCTCTGTTGTATAAACCATCTAAAGAATTAGCTAATAAGGTACATTGTAAACAGCAAGATCAAAAAAATATTATAAAGAAAAAAATTGTGTCGATTACCAAGTAAATGATTTAGTTTTGGTAAAAGATTATCGAGACGTTGATAAATAAATTGGATTAAAGGTAAAATTAGGAGAAAAATTGGTAGAGTAACATTTCTAGTCCATATTTTAGAGTTAGACAGATGTTGGAAACGTCATGCTAATCAATTGAGAAAAACTTCAGAGAATATTGTTTACCCATCGGAGAGAATTGTTAGTAATTTTGAACAAGAAACAAAGAATAAAAATGTATTTGAAAATGATGAAAATATATTTGAAAGTAATGAAAATGTATTTGAAAGTAATGAAAATGTATTTGAAAGTAATGAAAATGTATTTAAAAGTAATGCAAATGTATTTGAAAGTAATGAAAATGTATTTGAAAGTAATGAAAATGTAATATTAGATAAGACTGATAGACCTAAGAGAGTGAGAAAGCCTCCAGAGAGATTCCAAGCTGAATAATGTTTAATGGATATATGTTTTTAGGATATTTTGCTGTGATAAATTTTGATGTGATATGTTAAATTTTCATTGATCAATTTGTGATATTCTTTTGAGTGCTTATAACTAAAATAAGTTAAATTGACTTATGTTGGATTGTGATATTTTTAAAAATTCATATAACTCAGATTTTCTCGTAGAGGGCAAGAATGATTAATATTGTCATGCGCTAAACCCCCCAC
Source organism: Harmonia axyridis (assembly GCF_914767665.1). NCBI lineage: Eukaryota > Metazoa > Arthropoda > Insecta > Coleoptera > Coccinellidae > Harmonia > Harmonia axyridis. Next base: position 10,169,956 of record NC_059506.1, read on the forward strand.
TTAATCTTGTTGTATCCAACTGTTTTCCGTTGCAAAAGCAGATCAGTTGTATTGTAGCACATGAATGAATAAAGTGTACGTCGTAGTCGTAGTCATTGCTATTTATTCAATACACCACAGGTATAAACCCAGTTCAAAAAGTATGCCATCTCAGACACATTTCCCCTACACATGCTACCGCGTGGCAATTTGTTCGCTCTTAGGTATTGGTGAGTTGTGCTCATCTTCCACATCTCATCAATAAAACTGGTTTGGGGAGTTATTGTGAGCCTTTCAATTAAAATTCAATTAAAAATGTACTCAAACACCGACTAGGGATTTTACAGTCATCGAGAAAATGAGGGAGGTTTTTAATGATTTTGATTATGGCGTTTGCCAAAACTATGTGGCTCATGTTGAAAAAGCTGACGATGAATACTTATTTATTTCTAATTCTAATTCTAATTTCCAATCAAATCTATTCCCCCAGTTACTTTCAAAATCAATAATAATGATACGTCATTAGATATTACTGTCATAACACTGAAGAAAAGTTGTTTGGTGGAATATGAAAAGGACTAGGTGAGATTAATCAATATAATTACCACTTCATTTTCTGATCAATTTCATCAATGTTATTACTAGTTTGCCTTATCTTCGGGCAGAACATTTTCAAGTTCTTCTAAAACACTTTACTGTACTTATAATTAAAATGACATAGTAGCATTAATGATGTGATAATAAAAGCTATTTGCGTCTCAAATTATCTGAAAGAATGGACATCAGTGTTCAATATAATGGCATAAATATTATTTCCAACAATATTATAAACGTTCTGCTGCAACACGTTTGATATAAAATAGAACTTATCAAACTCACCTTGTCTGCCAATACACATTTGCATAAAACATATTCATCAGTTTCAGGGGCTCTATCCAAGTAGCTGCTACAGGCTGCAGTAATGCGGTCAGTTAATATGCCATCTTCTTCCTCTTCTGTCAATTGAAGATCGTTGTATGTCACCAGTTTCCTTGTGTACCTCTCCCCATCATCCCACGCAGAGTACTCATAGGCATGACTACCCCAGTTGGCTAATGATAAATTTCAATTAAGTTTTCAAAGTGATCGCAAAATGTGCTCTTTATAATAAATGAGGAAAGCAGTGACGTTAGGTTAGAAGCTTTTTAACGCTCTTTCTTTCATGCGCCAATTATAGCCTTTGTAGGACTAACTGTATATTTTCATTGTACAGGGTGGGCAAATTTCGATGTTTTAGCACTACAACTATTAAACCTGAGGTGATAGACAAAATCTGATACCCTATTCTCTTTTTTCTCTTTTTCTGAGAAACTAACAAGGGCAGTATTCATTTTTGGCCACCTTCGTTTGTTTTCGAGTAGTAAGCGAAAATTGGAAAAATGGCGATATCGAAAAACTTTTATATCTCCGCTAATAATGATGCTAAACAAACTCTCTGACGTATCGGTCGCAGGTTCATCCATTCGAATGTAACACAGAACTGCACCAGATGGAAAGTGATATGTCATGAAAATTATAATTTTATTTCTTTAATCAGGTTCGAATATACGATGTTCAGTGAACCTATATCAGACCGCGCATTGATTGAATTCGGGTGTCTCTTGATGAAGAGCATCTCTTTGAAATTACGTTTGAACCAATTGTTCTCCCTGGTCAGAATTTTCGCGTCATCAAAATCAAACTGATGTCCCTCAGACATGGCATGCTGTGCAAGCGCAGTTGTGTTGGATTGTTTCATGCGATCTGATTGATGTTGTTTAATCCTGGTACCAAAATACTGTCTAGTTTGTCCGATATATGCACCTGTACAATCTTTACAATTGACTTTGTAAACCAAACCCGATTGCCTGTAATCTGGATCCTTGTCCTTAAGTTGGGAAAATAGTTTTCCGACGGTCTTATTATAATATGAGACGATAATTGATGACGAATTCCTTATAACTTTGATCAACCTCTGGCTTAATCCCGGTGTATAAATAAGTTTATTGTACTTTTTATCAGCACCATCCGAGTCAGGGGGACAACTAGGAGTCACCATAGGAGTAGAAGTGTGAAAAATTCTACTAACAAGGCTTCTCGGGACCCATTCTGAATGAGTAAAGTTGCTTGCTCTCTAAAATTTTTTGTATGGAATGACTCGTGAGACATACCGAGGATCTTATGTTTTATGGATTTGATTATTGCAATTTTTTGGGAAGTGGTATGTAACGAACTGAAATGTAATGTTCTGTGAGAAGCAATAGGCTTAGAGTATAAATCCGTCTTCAAGTGTCCGCCCTCTCTTATGATCCAGACATCCAAAAACGGAATTCTACCATTTTCTTCAATTTCATGTGTGAATTGTAGGTCACAATGAAAGCTGTTAAAAATTCTCAAAACAATTTCTATTTTATCACGAGGGACCGCCATGATTATGTCATCAACATAGACAAAGATAAAAGGTATAAAAAAGTCCAATGACAACAGAACAAACTTGATGAGACTGTTCATAATTAATTCAGCTAAAATCGGTGAAGCCGGGTTGCCCATAGCCGAGCCTCTGACCTGTGCATAAAATTTTCGATTATACTGAAAATAACTATTTTTGAACACGAAGTTGACTATCGTAACGATGATATCTAGAGGAATATCTATAAAATTCCTGAATACACGCCAGTTTTCATGTAACAATCGTATCACTAGATCTTGGGGAATATTCGTAAAAAGAGATTTCACATCCACGCTTATCAAGACATACCCCTCGGGACTGTCTGGTATAGTACCAATTCTAGAAATGAGATCAACAGAGTTTTTAATCGAGTACGAGAATAAGGGTCTGATTTTTCCCAACATAGCGCAAAGAAACTTCGAAATATTATATGTAGGTGCATTACAACAAGATACTACCGGTCTCAGTGGATAACCTACCTTATGAACTTTAACTAGACCATAAATTTTAGGGGGAATGGAATTATATTTTCTCAACTTTTTTCCTTCACTATCTGTTATCAGCAAACAAGTTTCCAAATGTTTGACAAGTTTGTTAGATTCAACCTGGATCTTGATTGTTGGGTCTGATTTAAGAGGTTTATACGTTACAGAATCTGAAAGCAAATCCATCATTTTTTGTTCATATTCAACTCTATCTATGATATTAAAACAGTTTTGTTGCCTTTGTCTGCATTAACCACATATATGTCTGGATTGTTTTTGGGGTAATTACGAGTTTTCTTGAAAATATACAGTAAATATCTGTGAAAAATATCAGATGAATTGGTTTTGAAGTTCTTATAAAAACCGTAGATTATATTACATAATGTTGCACGTAAACCATTCTTATCATCATTATTAAGGCTATCATGAGACATAATAAAGTTTTCAATATCCGACAACAAATCCAACTAAGGGAAATCTTTAATATCATATGGAAGAGAAAATTTAGGACCCAATGATAATAGCTTGGTCACAAAATCAGGAATTTGTTTGGTGGTCAGGTTCATGAACCAACTAGATTGCGTAATCAAAGATGGAATTGTAACAAGTTTAGTTAGCTGGTGAAACTTTTTGACATTACAATCGCGAACTCGTCTGAATGTCAAGTGAAAAAATTTATCTTGATATTTCATGAAATTGTTTACTACATCATGTGGAACTGAATCGCCAATAACATTCTTATGATGTGCAATATTTTTCCAATTTTCCAATTGGATCCTAAAACAAAAAAAAAAAAAAAAGAAGCAGAAAGGAGTACTAAATATTAGTTTTCATTATATCGATTTGAAGTTAACTACCCATTCTAAAAACGAATCTGAAACTGAATGGATAGCTTGGAAACCATCATGAAATTTATAAATCGGATAATCATTCACCAAGTGGTCAATGGTCTCTTCTACACCACACTCACATAGTGGGCTATCAATAGAATGCCATTTGAAGAGGGTACTATTACAACGACCATAATAAGCTACGTAAAAATATTGCGGTTTTTATAAGAACTTCAAAACCAATTCATCTGATATTTTTCACAGATATTTACTGTATATTTTCAAGAAAACTCGTAATTACCCCAAAAACAATCCAGACATATATGTGGTTAATGCACACAAGGCAACAAAACTGTTTTAATATCATAGATAGAGTTGAATATGAACAAAAAATGATGGATTTGCTTTCAGATTCTGTAACGTATAAACCTCTTAAATCAGACCCAACAATCAAGATCCAGGTTGAATCTAACAAACTTGTCAAACATTTGGAAACTTGTTTGCTGATAACAGATAGTGAAGGAAAAAAGTTGAGAAAATATAATTCCATTCCCCCTAAAATTTATGGTCTAGTTAAAGTTCATAAGGTAGGTTATCCACTGAGACCGGTAGTATCTTGTTGTAATGCACCTACATATAATATTTCGAAGTTTCTTTGCGCTATGTTGGGAAAAATCAGACCCTTATTCTCGTACTCGATTAAAAACTCTGTTGATCTCATTTCTAGAATTGGTACTATACCAGACAGTCCCGAGGGGTATGTCTTGATAAGCGTGGATGTGAAATCTCTTTTTACGAATATTCCCCAAGATCTAGTGATACGATTGTTACATGAAAACTGGCGTTTATTCAGGAATTTTATAGATATTTCTCTAGATATCATCGTTACGATAGTCAACTTCGTGTTCAAAAATAGTTATTTTCAGTATAATCGAAAATTTTATGCACAGGTCGGAGGCTCGGCTATGGGCAACCCGGCTTCACCGATTTTAGCTGAATTAATTATGAACAGTCTCATCAAGTTTGTTCTGTTGTCATTGGACTTTTTTATACCTTTTATCTTTGTCTATGTTGATGTCATAATCATGGCGGTCCCTCGTGATAAAATAGAAATTGTTTTGAGAATTTTTAACAGCTTTCATTGTGGCCTACAATTCACACATGAAATTGAAGAAAATGGTAGAATTCCGTTTTTGGATGTCTGGATCATAAGAGAAGACGGATTTATACTCTAAGCCTATTGCTTCTCACAGAACATTACATTTCAGTTCGTTACATACCACATCCCAAAAAATTGCAATAATCAAATCCATAAAACATAAGATCCTCGGTATGTCTCACGAGTGATTCCATACAAAAAATTTTAGAGAGCAAGCAACTTTACTCATTCAGAATGGGTACCCGAGAAGCCTTGTTAGTAGAATTTTTCACACTTCTACTCCTATGGTGACTTCTAGTTGTCCCCCTGACTCGGATGGTGCTGATAAAAAGTACAATAATAGTTATTTATGTATCAAGGGAGTTAAGAGGGTTTTAACCACAGAGGGCAACAGATTTCAATCCCGAGGGACGTAAGTCCCGAGGGATTGTTGCGTTGCCCGAGGTGGTTAAAATCCAATAACTCACAAGATAGATAATTAATTTTATTTCATACTGCATGAAATATAAAAACCAAATTGTTTTGGTTTTCAGAACAAAACGAATTATCTTTATTAAGAATTAAGTAGGCATAGTTGCCATGGAAATGTCACTGACAACATTGTAGATATTTGTCATATCGTGTTTCTCATCATATTCAAATTTGTGAAAATGAATGCAAACTCAGAGAGAATTGAGATTTCAAGAGATTTGTTGGAAAAGGCTGAAAAAGCTCGTTCCGTACTACTCGGAACGAGCTTTTTCAGCCTTTTCCTTTTTGTACTTAAGTTCCGACTTTGTCGGTAACTTAAGTACAAAAAGGAATATGACAAATTTCTGCAGTGGATGGAAGTTAACCGTATGGATAGTAAAAACACGAGTGAAACTGTAATGTTGGCGTATTTTCAAGAGATGGTATCTATTTATTCTTTTAGTCTAATATGTGAATTGGTTTATTTTTCTTACAGTCTGAATTGTATAGTCCTAATTCGCTGTAGACTAAGTGGTCAATGTTAAAATTGATGATGAGAATACATGATGACATAGATGGAAGTGAATTTCACGAATTGGAAGCGTTTCTCAAACGCAAAAGTAAAGGCTATGAGCCAAAAAAGTCTCAAGTGTTTAGTCGGGAAGATATTGTCAAATTTTTGAAGAATGCGTCTGATCAAAAATACTTACTTCATAAGGCATGTAATGCAAACTGTAACGATTGCACATTTATTGTTCTGTTTCACAGGTAGTTTTGATTATGGGTTATTTCGGGGGCTGTAGATGTCAAGAACTTTTGAATATGAAAATTAATCACATCGAAGATAGGGGCTCTGTTATGGTGGTTGACATTCCGGAAAGTAAAACAGATATTCGTAAGAGATTTACTATTGTGGAAGAAAACGAGTTCTCTGCATTGAGTCTAGTGAGGAAGTATATGCTTCTACGTCCATCGGGCCCGGAAAGATTTTTTCTAACGTATCGAGGAAAACGTTGCTCAGTTCAACCGGTTGGAAAAAATACATTCGGGAAAATTCCAAGCAAAATTGCTAGTTTTTTGGAATTGTCGAATCCAGAAGCATTCACAGGACATTGTCTGCGAAGGACTTCTGCGACTGCCTTGGTCAATGCAGGAGCAAATATGACAACATTGAAGAGACATGGTGGATGGCGAAGTTCAACGGTGGCAGAAGGGTATTTGGCCGACAGCATGGAATTGAAAAACAAAACTGCAAGAATGTTAGCTGGCATGTCAGATGAAAGAAGGGAAACAACTTCATGTTTGAATACAGTCATTAACAGTGACAACCGTTTAATAGAAAATCCTTGCAATTCGGGTAACAACTTTAATGGTAAATTCGACAACTGTCGGTTTATTTTTGTGAACACTTTAGAGGGAGTTAAAGATCTATAACTGCCCTGTTTAACTCCCAAGGGAGTTATGACAATGTTTATAGTTACGGTAACTAAGCATTTATGCCTTTGTAATGTATCAGTATGAAATAAATAAAATTATAATTTTCATGACATATCACTTTCCATCTGGTGCAGTTCTGTGTTACATTCGAATGGATGAACCTGCGACCGATACGTCAGAGAGTTTGTTTGGATCCCCGAAATGAAAGAAAATTGTTATTTTTATTTTCTCCACGAATTTGAATTTCTTCAAATGATTCACATCGTAATTTCTTATTCACAAGGTGAGCTGGTGTAATTTTCATTTGCGTTTTTTATGTTCCAGTTTCGAATGTTCATTGTTTGTTTTTTCAATTGTAATACAGGGTGAGCCTGTGTGTTTGTTCTATATTGTGTTGTTTGCTGAGAGTAAATTTGTTGTTAGTTCATATTCCAGATCTCATGCTGCCCATTACTAATTTAGGTAAAATTGTTTTTAGCCTGAGGAAGGGAATAAATTTCCCGAAACGTTGCTGCTGAATAAATTATACATAAATAGTTCCTTGTGACTGATACTTTCACCTATTCAAAAGATTAATCATTCATACACATGTAAAATTAATATTTGAACTACCTCCTGTTAAAAACGAATCACTCTTTCATTTGAGAAAACTTCTAGGCAATTTCAATAAAAATATTCGATCATTAAAAGCTCTTAATCAACCCATTGAAAGCTGGGATACTCTTTTAGTTTATATATTGTCATCAAAATTGGATTCAATTACCAAAAGAGAATGGGAAGAATACGTGAACGCAAATCTAGATAAAAAAAACACTTCCCACAATATCAGAGTTGACTGATTTCCTGTCTAAAAGATGTCAACTTTTGGAAACAATTGAAAACAAAAGCAAACCTTCAACTAATCCCTATCGAGAAACAAAATACATACAAATTTAGCAACTCAAAAGCAAACATATTCATTTTGTGGAGAAAATCATTTCAATTATAAATGTCATAAATTCTTAGAAATGTCTACAAACGAAAGATTAGAAGAAGTTAAGAGAACCAAGCTTTGCACCAATTGATTGAGAGATAATCACTCGCAATCAAAATGCAAATCACTTTCTAATTGCCGAATTTGTAAGAAAAGGCACAATACGTTACCCCATAACAATACTAAAAGCGATACTAAAAGTCCAAATTTCTCGGTAGCTGACGCATCTAGTAATTATTCTGTACCTACTCAGGTAGAAGAAAATGATAATCCAAAAACCCATCAACCAAATTCGACTTTCACTTCAATATTAGAAAATAAGTCGACTAATTCTCTATTCTCAGAAAGTTCTCAGGTAATATTACCAACAGCTAAAATTAATATTTTTGACTCAAACATACACTGGTTCAAGAGTCTTCTGATCAACTATTCTCCTTAATAGCCTAAAGGTCTACAAAAAACAAAACTAACATTTGATATTAACCAGTAATCATTTTTATACATTCAAATATCTAATGGTGTTTTAAATTTGATATGTTTTTATTCATTTAACTGCTGAGATATTATGGATGTTCATTAGAACAGTTACGGCCGTGTGCACCGAAGAATGTATTTCAAGATTATTTAACTCGAGTTAAATCTTTATTTCCGTCGCAGTTATCAAATAATCTTGTATTAGATTCTTCGGTGGACATGGGCTTCAGTCTAGCATAAACAAAGTTTGGTAATTTGAACAATACCTACCACCCAGATGAACATTCGTCCAATGAATATCCCTATTAAAATTGGGAACTCCATAGAACTTATCCGCCATCCTGTCATACAAAGCATGACTGGCATCCTCACTTATACAAGACGAACTAGTATGACTTTGACTAAGCACATCAGATTCGAACAAGGAGGAAGTTTTCAGATAGTTTATTTTAGACAGATCATGGCTCACCGTTGACACATTACCATCTTCTTTTTTCAGAGGACCTTTCGTTTTGAGTACGCTTGAAGTAATAAGTTTGGTTGCTTTTCGGTCTTTATAATCTTCGCTTGACATTTTGGAACTCTCAAAAAATGGCAATCGCTGAAAAGACGATTCTATTATTTATTATTCTACTCCATAGAATAATAAATAAGATGCATCGAAAACCAGGTGTATCTACTCATACCGGTAAAACTTTCAGACGAAACGGGAGATTTTTCAAATTTATATCTACTTGATTTCGAGAGATCGCGTCAGTTTCAGATGGGACATACATCGTTTATATTTGACATTTCTCTCAATTCTCGGCACTCCTATTTTATATTCTATGCTCGTGAAAATCTTCTAGACTCTGTCATTATATTCCATTAATTCCATTAAAATTCGATATTTATTATGTTAGGTCGTTAAGTCTAAAATCAGTTTTTAAACGGCAAATGACAGGAATTCGAAAATTTCTGAATAGCGTCACCTTAAAGAACTCTGGTGAAGCAGAATACAAAAGCAACAGGTCCATATCTCAAAAAGTCTGAAAAAAATCGAATCAGTACACACACTAGGGAGTCTTTGCCGAAAACGGTTATTCTGTTTGGTTCAATAGTTCTCAAGTTCATAAAATTGATGCACAGCTTAACGTTTCTATGAGAATTATCAATGGAACTATAAGATCCACACCTTTAGATTGGTTACCAGTGCTATCACATATACTTCAGCCTCATATTCCTAGACAGGTCTCAGTCAAGAAAGTGTCTTTAGTAATAGTCTAATCATTGATCCTTCAGAGAATGTTCTAGATTTAAATCCTCCTAGGAAAATTTGGTGTATTTTAAATCGACTTAGGACTGGTCATGGTCATTGTAATAGTTATGCTCTTCAAATGGCATTTTGATAGCCCACTACGTGACTGTGGTGTCGAAGAAACCATTGGTGAATACTTGTCCAATTCATAAATTTCATGGTGGTTTCCAAGCTATCCTTGTGGGCACACATAATAAAGTATAGATACAATTGCAGTTTTATATCCTTAATTTAATCTTCCCTTGTAATTATATCGTTTCAGCTGACCGAACCACATATATCAGAGATATTTCTCTGATAATTCTTGGATTTTACGAGCCCTAATTACGAGAATTCTTCTTATTTACGTAGTCTCCGACTTGAAAATGGATCCCATCAAAGAAGATGATTTTTCAATGAAAATTCGAATCATTTTGAGGCATTTGATTCACTAGCGCGAAAATATTCTTATTTCTTAGTATCGAGTATTATGGTTGAATATGTCCTACATAAATACTACCTTAAGACGAACAAGTTGCCGATGGATGCTGGGATTGCTCGGTCATAAAAAATATACAATTGTGCTACTCGAAAAATTTCAATAGAATCTATCTGGCTTCAAAATTTCCGATTTAATAACAGATTTTTCAAAAATCAATCTTGTTATCATCATTCACGTGTTTGATTGATCGGACGAATGACTCGACTAATTCAAAATAATTAACAAAATTATATGAAATGGATTTAGAAACTGCCAACTAAATAACCCTTGAATGTGAATCAAAGATATGGAAGAAGAAATTATCGAGAATCCTCGATTCAAAACTTGTGCAATATCGGTATACTTCCTTAATATGATAGGAAGTTATATTTCCTAACATATCGATACTACGCAAAATATTTTTCCTACAACTGTTATGGAAAGTACCGTATTCTTCATAGCTTACTCAGTTTCAAAATGATGGAACTATTGCTCATACTGTGAGAAATATTATTTCATACGGCACTTTGCCCACACCTCGCTTGATAGACCAATGAAATTGGTCTTTTGAAAAGTCGTTTTCCTACAATTGCTATTAAAAGTAGCGTATTCTTTATAGCTTACTTAATTTCAAAACTATGTATTGCTCATACTGCGGGAAATATTATTTCTCACGGCACTTTGCCCACACCTCGCTTGGTAGACCAATGAAATTGGGCTTTTGAGTCATTTCTATGGAAATGCAATAAATTCGCAAATATTGTAAACGAAGGCCATTTTGATTTGAATCAAGTCCATTACTTGAATTATTGAAATTCGTGCAGTTGTAGGAAAAAAATTGTGTGCAACATGTGGAGAAAGTCCTTTTCTCGCTCATGTGTTTGCGGCATAAACTTCCACAGTCGCGAGAAACGTTAGACTTTCCCCAATTGTTGCACAATATACGATTCTATAGTTATGCAAGAAATGAACAGATACTGTCAACGAATGTCATTTTGAATTGAATCGGGTGCATTTCTTGAATTATTCAAATTTTGTGCAGTTCTAGGAAAAGTATAGTCTGCAACATGTGGTGACTGTTTTTTTCTCACTCGTGTGTTTGCGAAAATGTTGGACTTTCCCCACTTGTTGTAGAATATACTATATTAGGTACGTTACCAGTATCGACCGTCACGCTGAAAAGAACTCAAGAGACTGAAAACGTCTTTAGAATAAGATCCACACCATGTCTAGATCTGACGTGGTTTACCGCATTCCATGTGAGAACTGTGAGTCTGTGTATGTTGGACAGACATCACAATGTTTAAAAAGACGGTATCTCAATACATAAGAGTGACGCCAGATTACGACCTGATAGATGTGCATTGGCTAGCCATTCGTCCTCTCTAGACCATAATTTTAAGTTTGATGAAGTTGAAATATTATGTACCAATTCCAACTATAATAAAAGAAGTTTCCTTGAAATGTGTTTCATAAATGAAAATGAAAATAATATAAATAAGAACACTGACTTAAAGAATTTGAGTGTTGTATTGTAACGCCCTTTTTGCGTCACTGGCGCCTCTGCCAATTGCCCTTCAGCACTTTGCAGTAGTATCTCGAGCGCCAGTCAATTTTAGGGAGAAATTGACAAACCTTACCAGGGCAGCTTAGTGAAGACAGGATTCGGTGTCACCTAGGATGGTAGCGGTGACCAAGTAACAAACAACGCAACAAAATTAATAGGTTTATTGATTCAATTATACAATACAGACAATCTCAGTAAAAACGGGAAATCAGGAAAAGCATAAACTATATCAATTTGTATACTTCAATTCGGTTACTGAGATGATTTGTACTGTCTACAACTACTGTGTCCTTACCTCACCAATTTAATGTCAGTCAGAACCGTTGAACAAGTTAGTCGGATCCGGGAGCCGGGAAATTATGATATTTGGAGATTGAGAATCGTGGATTTTGTAGAGTCGGGAAGGAATGAAAACTAATCCTAACGCGTTGAAAAACTCCACCGGTACACCACCCTCTCGTTGTCTCTATCAAATGAAACCCTTGAATATTCACTCGCAAGAAAGTCACAAGTAAAAATTAGCAAACTCCCCAGAAAAAGACTAACAAGTAAGTTTACTGATGAAAATGGCGATTTTCGACCTCAGAAACGGATTTGTAATTATTGGCGTTCAATTACCAATTTTACTATTTTCCGGTCACCTGGTAACCACTTAACCAAAATGTCTTTTCTAAAACTAAAACTACTGCCTAAACTTCTAAATCTAACTAACTAACTACTGAACTAACTACTACCTAAATCTATCTGAATAACTAACTTTACTATACTACTGAAAACTACTAAGCAACTATCTGAATGCCTGAACATCAATTTATACTGACTGCCTAAACATGAATTACCGATTTTGGGTCGGTTACCCCCTTTTATAACTTCGGTGCGGGACGGTGAAAGAATTTAGTCCACGTGACTCTTCATGTCGACAAAAACCTCGTTTTTCGAGAAAATTCTCTTGGCGGAACGTAATCTGACATATGGAAAAAAAAAAATATCAGCGGTAAAAACGCCGAAATAAATAATTTCTTATATTATTTCACTCGGATTATTCGAGGCCCTGGTCGGTTGAAAAACATGAAGCATGGACTTTTTCATTATCGCGGTGAACAATTAATAAATTATTTCCAATATTTACGGAATATATCAGAATGATTAATTTAAACGGAAAACAATAAAATATTCTTTAGACGGAGCCTGATTATTCCTATGGGAATAATCAGACTTCGTTACATCCCCCCTGGTTCGGAAAAATTCAAGTTACGGTGAAACAGAAATTTGAATTCTAAAAACAAACAAAAAAAAAAAATAACCGAATACTCTCCTGTCTTATTACGCGGGATATATGGGAAGTACGGGTCTGACTGTTACGTTACGCTATCAAAGACTATAATGTTGTTGTAGACAGTATGACATATAAAAATAAAACTTTGCTCTATGAATCGATGTCAAATTCAAACGTCGGCTTCTTTCTTCTGTCATCCGGGGTGATTTGAATTGAATGTGTTTGGGAATTTCTTCATCTCGGGGTTGTGGAATAGCTCTCATTCCCATTTCCATGAAGTTTCCAAGTGTCGGTGAAAAATTCAAACGCCGTCTTCCTTCTTCGGTCATCCGGGGTGATTTGAATGTGTACATGTTTGGGGAATTTCTTCATCTCGGGGTTGTGGAGTTGAACTCATTCCCATCTCCATGAAGTTTCCAAGTGTCGGTGAAATAATCTGATGTCAGGTGTGGATTATCCCGTTCTCCGGTGAGTAGTTCTGTGATTTCCATATCTCGATGAATCATGCCATATTATTTCAGAGGGACGTCGAAGTTCCCAGTCAGATGAGTCGAAACCATTCCAAACCCATTGAATATATGGAATATACTGGTTGATTTACCTGTGGATATTACAAGGAATCAGTGACTGTATGATGAGATTTTCAGAACGGTGAAAATTCTTCCAGTTATACAGTTTAAATTGTCTATATGAAAAATTGAAATGGAATCCAAATGTCCACCAGAGTAATAATTGACAGGCCATGATGTCCAACCCTTCTAATACTTCTTCCTTGGATGATGACATGATTAAATCTTCAGGACTGACTGATTACATGTCTTCGGTGGAATTGGGCCTACAGCTGATCATCCGATGAAAGGTGTGTTGCCTATCTCCAGCATTTATTCTCATCGGTGAGTATCTAGCCTCTTAGAAAACTTCATCTGTAACACTGCGGAATATTTCAGTAATTTATCAGAACAGTAAGAGATTAGAAATGGCATTCTTCAAATAGATTACACAGTGAAACTACTAATTTATATCTGATGGCCTTTGAAATTCGGGGCAAGTGACTGGAATTGTTTCTATTGTATAATATTCACTGACTTATTATGTACTATTCAGTTTCATCAACATTTACAGATTAAAAATCAGTCTACTAGTCTTGAATATAATGTTATCAGATATTGGGTTAGGCCCTATATGGTTTTATACAGTTTTACAGGATTATGGAACAAAAACAACGGTATCTTCTTTGTAATTCTATTTTTCCCATCATTCTTTTTGTTCTATCTCATTTTCCGCTGCATGGCCTCCCTTTCTGTGCATCTTGCACATGGATGCCTGGCTGGTTGTTCCGACCTAGTTGCTGGCGGTCGTGGGGCCAGTTTCCTGGGTACGCACTCGCAGTACCTGGTCTGCGTACCTATCAAACCACATCTGCTGCAAAATAGGAGTGGTGGACCTCGACACTCCTGCCGCGAGGGGCATGTCTTGCCGCACTTCCAGCACGTGTTGGATCTCACCTCCAGATAGACCCTAGATCCCATCGTACCTACCGTACGGACATTCTTGGGGGCCGGTGTGGTTTGATCTGAAACATATGGTTTAGTTATACCGGTGTTGTCTTCCACACTCGTCCTGAATGGAGTTTTAGAACCGGTATCTTGCTTACTGGCACGCAGCTGGCACAAAGGGGGGGTCTGTGTAGACTGTGTAGTGGTCCGTTTCACCACCCTCTCCACTCTTGCTAGGGTGTTTCTCCCTCGCACTGACGATACCGAGCTCTGGGGGGTTCCGGGCATCCGCATCTCCGTCGTTGCTCTCCTCCTTAACACCGGTACTTCCTTGAACGGCGCATCCACCATCTTTCGAGGTTGCATCTTTCCTGCCAGTTGCTGTTGGGGTACTTTGAACTTTTGGCACGAAGTGCAGTTCCGGACATATTTCGCAATGTCCCTAAACATACCTGGCCAGTAATAATTCCGCGAGATCTTCGCAATCATATTAGCTATTCCCAGATGTCCAGCCAAGGCAGAGTCGTGGTTTTCTTTCAGTACTTTGGTCCTCTGTTCGGTGGGTATACACAACTTCCAGGGATGGCCTGTTCCAGCTTCCCTGACGTCTGATGAATCCCAAAAGTGTCGGTGCAATCTTCCATTGATGATGGAATACTTGGGGCAGTGCTCTGGTCCTTTCTCTACTTCCTGAAACTTATTTTTGTACCACTTACATTGCATACCTGTTTCTTTCAGTTGGACACAGTTGAGTGTCGGCAATGGATTTCTTGACAGGCTGTCGGCAAGTCTGTTGTGGGATCCTCTTCGATTCTGGAGGTGTTTTTCGGGAGTCTGCACCTCTATGACCTCTTGGCTAACCTGTTTAGCTCTGGGGATCCGTCGTCCTTCTAGATAACATTCGGTGTTCTTGATATCCAGGGAGAAGTTGTATGTCTTCAGCATCTCTATTCCCAGGATTAAGTCGACTGGTAAGTTGGGTACAAGTAAGAATTCTATGTTCTTCAGGGCATAATCGGCTATCACCATTCCAAGGTGATACATCTTCGGTATGGCTGTAGTTTGTCCATTTGCTACCATGACAGCTTCAGTCGTTGATTTTTCTCCCTTGATTCCGTTTCTTTCACACAGCTGGGCCACCCTCTGACTACAGCAGCTCTTTGCCGCACCAGTGTCTATCAATGCATGGAATAACTTTCCCTCAATGTGCACTTCTACCAGAGGCCAGCTGTCGTTGCTAACGATAGGAATTACTGTAGTTAGGAACCCCGCTGAAGTTGACGGTGTCGTTCCTCTCCGGTTTTGAGGACATGGGCAGTCTCGTGAGAGGATATTTTCTCGTTGACATCGGGAGCAAAACATTTTCGGTGTCCCTCGGCAGTCTCGACGTAGGTGGCCATATCCCCCGCATCTGAAGCATTGTGTCTGGGAGGACACTCTTCGCTCCGGTGGTGATCCATTCCGATCCTGGGAGGTGTTGGCATTTCCTGTTCTGTTGGTCGAGTATTCCGGTGGCCTCGAGGGCAGATGGGGACGATCTGGTCCAGGGGATACTGAGCAATTCCAGTCTTCTATCCTTGTGGCTGTGGTTAGCGGTCTTGACGGGCCCTTCTTCGGAGATGGAGATGGTGTGGGAGCTTTCTGACGAGTACTGTGGTTTCGTTGTTTAGTATTCTCCGAAATTGCAGAGAGGTTGGCCGGGTAGTCCTGTTGACGACGTTGATGATATGTTAGATGTGGTTCATCGATGAGGCTGGGTTTAACCGGTGGTTTGGTATAATGTCCCATCTGCCATTGAACCATTTCAAAAACTTTTCCCTTTTTCAGGAGTTCATCATACGTGGTGGTCTCTTGAAAGGCCAAAGCCTGTTGCAGTGATGGCAATAACCTCTGTCTTATCAGTCGAATCTGTTCACTCTCAGTGGGACGATTGCAAGTCAGCTTCTGGAACAAATTTTGCATCCGGGTGACATACAGTAGTAACTTCTCATCAGGACCTTGCATCCTCTTCTTGATTTCATCCAGTAGGTTCTCTTCATAGTTGACTGGTAAGAATGCCTCTTTTAATTGAGTCTTGAAGTCGTCCCAGTTTCTGAAGAGTCCCCTCCGGGGGATGAACCAATCTTTGGCATCCTTTCGCAGAAGTTCGTAAATCGATTCGAACACATGTTCTAAGGATGTCTTTCGGGATTCAGCAAGTCTCTCTATCTCTTCTATAAATCCGGTTACGCTATCAGTCCCATCAAAATAAATATTCCATTTATGAATGGGTACCGTTGCGGTCGGTGTTGACTTCTGTTGGGTGTCATGTCGGGGGTTCAAATCTATTATTGATTCCGTCGGATGGGGGAATGACACCCTTCTCATAGAGCTCGTCCACCTACTATGAGTTGGCCCCTCTTGTTGTTCCACATTCTGTCTCTGTGGTTGAGAAACTGGCATTGTTGGTAAATGCTGTAGTAAATCTTCACATTCCTGTCTAGTTTCATTCAGGACCTGTGCTAATTTTGATTTATTTTTAGGTGTCGCAGCCTGGGGAATTGGAACCTGTGGTAGTGGCTGATCATCAGCGTCCAATGTTATCAACGATGTCTCCAGTGGTGCAACCTTAGTTGGCTGTATGGGAGACATCCCCGGCGACTGTGGGATCTCTACATCCAAAAGCGATCCATCCGGATGATTCGATGGCTGCGGTCTGTCTGCAGTCACTAGTGCCTCCAATGACCTCAAGGCCCGAGCTGCAGTCTCCTTTAATTTTTCTATCATCTGTGACTCGGTTTCATTTTCAGTGATAATAAAATTCAGTCTTCTCTGAATGTGTATCAATCTTGTTGAAATCCGAGTATATTCATTTGTGGTGTTCCCAGTGTCAAAGTGTTTAATGGTTTCCAGCAAGTCGGTGAGTTTGTTCTGACAGGACTCCATGTCCAGTGTCGGGTTCGTTCCTGTCGGCTGTAGAGGCAAATTTAATTTCAATACCTGTCGTAATAGGCTTCTCTTTAGCGTTACTGTGCTGGGTATTGTTTGTCCTCTCAGCTGTAACTCATAAGTCAGCTCATCATTCAATAATCTATTCACATCCATGTTGAGGTTAAGTCCAAACTCAATTGGTTTGAAATCTATCGAAGTTATTCGACAATGTCCTCTTCTTATTAATCGTTGAAGTCCGAACACTTTCCCCCACTTCACTATTCCCGGTAACAGTCCTTATTTTTCCCTTAACCCTCGCACAAAAATAACACTAATAGACAACAATGCTGAAAAATTACAAGTTGACAACAGAATTCAAGTTTGAATTATTGTTTGATACAGTCAAAGAAAATCAAAAATGAGAAAACTTTCAGAAAACAAGTTGGTTTAAATTTATTATGATTCTCAAAAAACAATTTTCCAATGTCAGACAGTTGACAATTTCCAGAAGAAACTAAATATTCAATGTCAAACGCAGTTGACAATTTCAAAATAATTCAAAAACCCAGAAAAGAAAAGTAGGGTTAACCGAGTAGTTCAAATAATGTTCACTGTCAAACACAGTTGACAGTTCTAGCAATCAGATAATCTCAAAAATAACAAATTGTCAATTTTATTCACAGTCAAAATATATTTCAAATAAATCAAAAACAATTCAGCAATCCTGGAATATCAGACAAAGAAAATCAATGCAAGTCTTTATTCAAATCAATAACGATAATCACTTGTTTCAAAAATTCTTCAGCAATTCAACACAAAATAAAAATGTTTCAGGCAATCAGTAAACTCAGAAATAAGTAATACACAGCAACAAAAACTTATATTCACTGTTGCAGCAATAATAAAAAACAAGTCAACTTTATTTATCAGAAATCAGCTATTATGGTTCAAAAGCAAATAAAATCACAGTAAATATCTCCAAGTCCTTATGACTTTTATATCCCTACCTTGTTTCAGCCTGGAATAAAGTTGCTCAGGATAATAGTGTGTAAGGGAAAAAACAACAAATCTTTCTTTATTCAAACGATGATCAGTAAATAGTAGCAGTGAACAATACCCTATTATATGAAGGCGGTATGATATCACTATATTAGCTGCAGTGATTGTACAATGAAACAATCGGTAGCAGTATCTCAATTATACTCACTGGTTTTCTGTCCGAGTTGAACCAACCACTCAACGTTAAACAGTATTCAACGCGCACAAAGATAGTCACTGAGTGTCACCCCAAAGTCACTTTCACGTAACCGAAAAAGTCACAAAGAAATCCGGCGGTCGATTGTTCTAGTCCTGCAATACACAAAACGATAAAAAAAAGTTATTCAGATATAAATGTCCACACTGTCAATGCTATGTCGGTTTCCTGCTAATAAAGGAAATTATTGTCAAACGCGGAAATGTTTATAGCACTTTAATATAGTCCACTGATACTTAGGTACCAGTAATAAATCAATTCAATATACGGATCTTCCTCCAACAGGAGAAGCTAATCTCTTCCACTCAGAGAGAGAGGAAAAAAAAAAATGGTTGCACTGACCTTCGGTTCCTCTTCAGTCCTTACACCCTTAAGCGTCGTTTTCTGAAGATCGGGAGCTATTCTGTAGCGTTGTCCTCTCAAGTCCCTCGCTAGGGCGCTATTTGTTACGCCCTTTTTGCGTCACTGGCGCCTCTGCCAATTGCCCTTCAGCACTTTGCAGTAGTATCTCGAGCGCCAGTCAATTTTAGGGAGAAATTGACAAACCTTACCAGGGCAGCTTAGTGAAGACAGGATTCGGTGTCACCTAGGATGGTAGCGGTGACCAAGTAACAAACAACGCAACAAAATTAATAGGTTTATTGATTCAATTATACAATACAGACAATCTCAGTAAAAACGGGAAATCAGGAAAAGCATAAACTATATCAATTTGTATACTTCAATTCGGTTACTGAGATGATTTGTACTGTCTACAACTACTGTGTCCTTACCTCACCAATTTAATGTCAGTCAGAACCGTTGAACAAGTTAGTCGGATCCGGGAGCCGGGAAATTATGATATTTGGAGATTGAGAATCGTGGATTTTGTAGAGTCGGGAAGGAATGAAAACTAATCCTAACGCGTTGAAAAACTCCACCGGTACACCACCCTCTCGTTGTCTCTATCAAATGAAACCCTTGAATATTCACTCGCAAGAAAGTCACAAGTAAAAATTAGCAAACTCCCCAGAAAAAGACTAACAAGTAAGTTTACTGATGAAAATGGCGATTTTCGACCTCAGAAACGGATTTGTAATTATTGGCGTTCAATTACCAATTTTACTATTTTCCGGTCACCTGGTAACCACTTAACCAAAATGTCTTTTCTAAAACTAAAACTACTGCCTAAACTTCTAAATCTAACTAACTAACTACTACCTAAATCTATCTGAATAACTAACTTTACTATACTACTGAAAACTACTAAGCAACTATCTGAATGCCTGAACATCAATTTATACTGACTGCCTAAACATGAATTACCGATTTTGGGTCGGTTACCCCCTTTTATAACTTCGGTGCGGGACGGTGAAAGAATTTAGTCCACGTGACTCTTCATGTCGACAAAAACCTCGTTTTTCGAGAAAATTCTCTTGGCGGAACGTAATCTGACATATGGAAAAAAAAAATATCAGCGGTAAAAACGCCGAAATAAATAATTTCTTATATTATTTCACTCGGATTATTCGAGGCCCTGGTCGGTTGAAAAACATGAAGCATGGACTTTTTCATTATCGCGGTGAACAATTAATAAATTATTTCCAATATTTACGGAATATATCAGAATGATTAATTTAAACGGAAAACAATAAAATATTCTTTAGACGGAGCCTGATTATTCCTATGGGAATAATCAGACTTCGTTACAGTATATAGTTATTTATTATCCTTAGATCGTAGGCCATCTAGATAAACATGACTTTATGTCACTTCGTGCATTGTTGTTTTCTCTGTGTTCCCTTGTCTATGAATGTTAACCTTTAAGTTGACAAATGCATTACGGCAACGTTTCTTGACTTTCTCGATTAATTGTGATTTTTATGAGTAGAAGACCTTTTGTAGCTATACTTATCATCTTGAATAATTCTGTCTTGTCAGATGTAAGCATGAATTGTTGTTGTTGCAACTTTCCAACTCTAACTTTGTAATTCGTGTGATTTTAGCATCCTGAAGAAAAACCGCATATTGTTTCGAAATATAGATGAATAGACGATAGACTGTTGATCTTTTCAAATTGCCTAGATACCCAAACCACACCTCCTTACTTCATTCGGCAAATAATTTCTCTTACTGTATATATATATATATATATATATATATATATATATATATATATATATATATATATATATATATATATATATATATATATATATATATTGTCTCCTAATTAAGGAGACAACCTCAAATTCTGTAAGTGACTGTTTTTAAAGATTTGGGATAGTTCTTTTTGTATATGTAATTTTAATTTTAATTGTTAAAATTGTAGTAACCCTGAGGAAGGAACCAACCAGTTCCGAAAGCTTGGTATGAATAAAGAGTAAAACTGAAATCCTTCTTATCAGTCGAATTCCCTTAATAGATTCACGATATATATATATATATATATATATATATATATATATATATATATATATATATATATATATATATATATATATATATATATATATATATTTTTTTTTTTTTCCTTTCACACATGACGTGGGGTTAATCCAGATTGTCCGGGCACCGAAGCGCCAAAGGCAATCTTTACTGTTAGTGGGAGTGGCACGACAAGGGCCTTAATATGAAAAAAGTAGCGAAGGACCGAAAATTGAAATTCGTGGAGAAATGATTTCTGCCTACCTTGGTAAAGTCCATGAAATGTCCTTGGCTGATAGATCTTCGCCGTCGAACGGGTGGTAGACGGAACACTCAATCTCGCACAACCGAAGAAACGGTATTGTTCTTGAAAATGGAGTCGACTCGAAAATGTTTATGAAAAGAAAATATTGCGTTTAACACAACGAAAGAGCGAGTGGAAATCTGTATGAAATGTCCATATGCACGGACGGGTCTTGAATGAATCCTCGCGTATCTGGCATCTATCAAATCTCCAGCATATGTTTTCCCGCGGTACATTTAAATGAATGATATTCTCTGAATTAGGAAAACAATGAATTTATTAATAATAAAAGGAAAACAAAGAAAATAAGATGAGTTGACTAGTTGCAGTAACATAACCGCTCACCTAAAATAGAATATTTTACACGAAAAAAGAGTTGACAAAAAAAAAAAAATTATTGAAGTGGTAAAGGGCATAACTTAACCACCGGCCTCTGCAGTATACCTTGAGTTGTACGGACACTAGCTACTCGAGCTATTTTATCAGCACCATGGTGCAATTTTTCGATTCGTCCTAAACGCCAGCGCAATGGAGGAAGCTGATCATCTTTGATAAGTACGAGTGTACCTATTGAGAGACAATCGGTGGTTTTATCGAACCACTTCTTACGTTGTTGTAAGGTGTTTAAATATTCCAAGTGCCACCGTTTCCAAAAATCTTTGTGGATACGCGTCAAAAGCTGCCAACGTGAAAGTCTTCCCATTGAAAGGTGTGATAAGTCCGGTTCAGGTAACGCAGTCAATGGCGCTAAGGTGAGAAAATGTCCCGGCGTTAACGCCGATATGTCATTCGGGTCATTACTAAGTGGACAAAGCGGGCGCGAGTTGAGAAGAGCTTCTATTTGCGTAAGTACTGTGTAAAATTCCTCATAAGTAAGAATTTGATCACCTATGATTCGAAGCAAGTGCGATTTAACGGATTTTATTCCGGATTCCCAAAGTCCTCCAAAATGTGGACTAGAAGGGGGATTAAAGCTCCATTTTATTTGTTCCTCAATCAGCGCATTTTGCATATAGTTTGAGAGCTCTCGATATGCTCCTTTGAAGTTCGTTCCGCCGTCACTAAATATATTATTGCATCGTCCTCGTCGAGCAATGAATCGACGTAATGCAGCGAGAAAGGCGTTGGACGTGAGATCTGAGACGAGTTCTAAATGTAATGCCTTTGTTGTAAAACATACAAACAGGCATATGTACGACTTGAACGATTTAGAACCGCGAGTTCGAGACATAGTTGTTTGAAATGGCCCACCATAGTCTACACCTACACATTGAAAAGGCTTGAGCTGATTCACTCTTAGAGAGGGCAAATTACCCATTAAAGGCTGAGAAGCCTTTGGTTTCACCCTGAAACAGGTATGACAACGAGAAATAACTTTATTTATCGCTCTTCGAGCGGACAATATCCAAACTTGTTGAGTAAGGAGAAATTGTAGAGTTTGGGCACCTGGATGATGGTAAACTCTATGGAAATGCTGAATTATAAGTTCAGTGAGTCGATGAGAAGACGGAAGAAGGGCTGGGTGTTTATGGTCATACGAAAGACCAGAAAATGAAAGTCTGCCGCCCACCCTGAGAACACCATCCTCGCCAATGAAAAGATTCAACTTACGAAGACCCTTCGAAATAGGTTTTTCATTCTGAATATTAGCAATATCTGCCTGAAACACAGATTGCTGTACTTGCTTGATGATGAAGGTGAAAGCATGTTTGAGGTCTATCGACGATACAATTCCATTTATACGAGACTTGGAATTTTTCAGGTTATGAACGAATCTGAAAACGTGAACCACTATACGCTGAATCTTGGACAACGACGAGAACTTCGAAAGCAACTCAGGTACAAATTGCGAGCAGACAAATGTGGGCAAAGAAATGTGACGCTCTTCCTCCCCCACGAGATTTTGATCACTTTCCATTTCTCTGCGATCGAAAGTGGTTTCCTCTGAACGGAGCCAGTATGGTCCCGCCCACCATAATGTACAATTCAGAAGTTCAACCGGCGTCAAACCACGTGAAGCACAATCAGCAGGGTTATCCCTAGATTTGACATGATACCAGAGTTCTGGCGAAACCGATTCCTGAATCTGAGTCGTTCGATTACTGACGAACGATTTCCATCGATGAGGGGAGGATCTGATCCATGTCAGAGCGACTGTGGAATCGGACCAGGCAAAAACTTTGCTTATCTGAAAGGCGGATGAATAGACCGAGAGAACTAAGGAAATGAGTTTAGACAAGAGAAGACAGGCGCAGAGTTCCAATCTAGGAATTGAAATTCTCTTTACCGGAGAAACCTTTGATTTGCCACATACGAATGATGTACCAACAGATCCGTTGGGATAGAAAAATCTAAGGTAAATGACAGCAGCATAACCTCGTTCACTACTGTCTCCGAAGCCATGGAGTTCGCATCGTGAATAGGAACCTGATGCCAACAGTCTAGGAATTTTGAGCTTTGCTAGTTCGTGCAATTCAGATTTGCACTGACTCCAGCGATTGTTTACCTCCACTGGGAGAGAATCATCCCATTGCAAGCCTAAAGTCCAGAGATGCTGGATTAAGTGCTTCGCAAGAAAAGTAAATGGGGCAAGAAATCCGAGAGGGTCAAAAATACGCGAGAGATCAGACAGGATAGATCGTTTTGAGCAGACCTCACCAGATGACTTCACTGAGTAAGAAAATTCATCCAATGAAGGAAACCATTTCAAACCAAGAATCTTAATGACAGAGTCGGCATCAAAGTTTATGGAATGCTGATGTTGGTGGTCTAAAGGAACACGCGAAAGTAATTCATGGCTATTGCTACACCACTTACGAAGCTCAAACCCACCACATTCCAACAATGATATCAACTCATCCACCAAAACTTTGGCCTGTTCGAGATCATCACAGCCAGTGACAATATCGTCCACGTAAATATCTCTGAGCAGGATTTTGGAAGCATTTGGGAAAGAGGCTCCTTCGTCCTCAGCTAGTTGAGACAAAGTTCTAAGAGCAAGAAAAGAAGCAGGCGCAACTCCGTAGGTAACAGTGTTTAATCGATATGCGCCGATAGGCTCTGACGGAGAAAACCTCCAAAGAATTCTTTGGTAATCACGATGTGAGGGCTGAATCAAGATTTGACGATACATCTGTTTTATGTCGGCCGTGAAAACGAAAGTGTGGACACGAAAATTCAACAGAATTACAAAAATATCCTTCTGTAATTTAGGACCAATCAAGAGAGCATCATTCAAGGACAATTTACCTGGAAGGTGAGCTGATGCGTCGAACACTACTCGTAACTTAGTCGACGCACTATCAGGCTTGATGATACAATGATGAGGGATATAGAAATTATTTTCAGTTTCGACATCGGTGATTACTGACGACATATGATTACTACTCAAATAATCTTTCATAAAATGACAATACTCCTGGTAAACTTCTGGAGTTCTTATAAGTCTACGTTCGAGCGACAGAAAACGACGCAGAGCTAAAGAATATGTATCCCCAAAACAAACGCATTTGCCACTTTCAAATGGCAATGCAACCGTGTATCGTCCCGAAGCATCTCTCGAATGACCTTCAACAAAGAGTTGTTCACAACGTTGATCCTCTGGTGAAGAGGATGTTGTTGTTGGCACCTCTTCGAGTTCCCAGAACCTCTTTAATGTGGAATTCAAAGAAAAATCACATAAAGACAAATGAAATGAATTCATTGAGCGACTAGGAGACTGAATTTGTCCCATGAAAACCCAACCGAAAACAGTTTCTAGGACTGTAGGTTCCGAACCGTTGCCTTTGATTCGACCGTCCTTGAGTACAAGTGGGAAAATATCTGCACCAAGAAGAATGTCCACAGAATGTGGAGTAGAAAATTCAGGATCTGCTAATTTTTTGTTGGAGATGCATTTCCAATTGGAAAATTGGACTAAAGAGGTCGGCATTTGTGTACAAATTTTTGGGAGAACTATAGCGTCAAAGGTGAAAGATGGATTGATCTGACCTGTAGGGCGAATAGAGCAGACAGTGCTACCAGAAGCAGTAGATGAACTTTCCCCTATGCCAGTAATTGAAAGTGCAGTCTTTGAAATTTGCAATCCTAACTTATTAACACAAGATTGGGATATGATATTAATTTGAGAACCGGCGTCTAATAAAACTCGAACTTTCCGAAAGTTACCCCAAGCGTCTTGGATGTCTACTTGAGCAGTAGCCAATAAAACTGTGGAGTTGGCAGGCAAAAGATTCACTGAGTTGGAATGCGAAAAATAAGAGGTTTGACTCTGCGATTGGCATGATTCGTTCTGAGGTACATCGTCTGATGGACTGCGCATGTGCAATAAAGAATGATGGTTTTTATTACAGGTTCGACATGTTGATTTCGAGGAACAGTTATTTAATTGATGCCCAGAATGAAGGCAATTGATGCACCAATTCTTATCTTTGACAATTTTGAAACGATCTGAGGCAGTTTTTCCCAAAAACGAAGGACAGTTGTGAATATTATGAGATGACTTGCAATAATTACAGCTAATGCCTTTTTTATCTGAATTATTTTTCGACTGAACTAAAAGAGCGGAATTTCGTTTACTTGAAGTATTATTGAATTTTGAAGTTCGAGAATCAGAAAACTGTTGAGATTTTGAAGGAACAGAAAGAGCCACTGTTTCTAGAGCTACACATTGATTAGTTAAGAAAGTTTGCAAATTGATAAATGAAGGAATGTCTGTTGAGCATTCCTGTAATTCGAATCGTTTAATGGTGGCTGTGTCTAATTTTTGAATGAGCAGATGAAATAAAACAAAGTCCCACTGATCAGTAGGCAGACCTAAGTTTTTCAACACAGCTAAATTTTCCGAAAATACCTCCAGAATCCGTCTAAGTCCGGATGCCGACTCACTGTGAAGTTTTGAAATATTATAAATTTCATTCCAACATGTATTAGCTAAGAGGCGTCTATTTTGATATCTATCAGTTAGAGTTTGAAAGGCGTTTTCATAATTTTGAGCGGTCAAAGGAAAACCTTTGAGCAAATTAAGAGCTTGAGAAGAAAGTGAACTTAATAGATATTGAAATTTTTCGATTTGACTCAAATTAGAGTTCTCGTGAACTAAGCTTTTGAATAAGTCATAAAACGTTGGCCATTCCTTATAATTACCATCAAAAATAGGTAAAACGATTTTAGGAAGTTTAACACTTGGCGATTTTGATATACGATTGGTCTCAGGTATAACGGCAGGAAACAAATTCACGTAGATCGTTTTGATTGTGAAATAATTATCGGTAAACGCAGCTCTAACTGATTTTTCGGCGTCGTAATCTGGTTCGTCTGAATTTGCTAAAAGTACTATGATAGCACTGTGCAGAGTTTGAAATTCGCTGTGAATTTCTTCCAGATTTTCGTATCTTAAACGAAATCGTACGTGAAGACTTTGATCAGTTACCGCAGCCTGAGCTAAAACCAAAATTTCCTCGATGTCATCAATGAGAATTTGACGTCGTGCTTTATTCTGTTTCACTTTAGAATTCATTGTGAGTGGAATGAGCTGTTCTACGATTCAAAGTATACTGCAGTTATAATGTTAGGTCGAAAGTTTATTTTGAAAAGTTTTTCAAATTGAACGAAAATGAAAATATCAACAACAAAGTATGGTCACTATAGATCGATAAATGTTCAAACAAGAACAACACCTGACAGAAAGAGCGAGAATATAGAAATAGAGAAACGAAATAATCGAAAGTAAACAATCATGAAATTGTTTACGAAAAGTCAGGTTATTGTTCGACAATGAGAGGTTATCCACTGAAAATACGTCGTCTATGGTTGAGAAGACGCTGAATGTCAACACACTGCGCTTATCAGTTTTTTATGAGCAGAACAATATGGAAATGAAATGAATTAAATTCAGAGTTTCCCAATCAAAAGAATTTTGAAATAAGGTTCAAATATTCGGCTCGATTGGACCAATATGGCACGACAAGGGCCTTAATATGAAAAAAGTAGCGAAGGACCGAAAATTGAAATTCGTGGAGAAATGATTTCTGCCTACCTTGGTAAAG
The DNA here is from genome assembly GCF_914767665.1 of Harmonia axyridis. Classification (NCBI taxonomy): domain Eukaryota; kingdom Metazoa; phylum Arthropoda; class Insecta; order Coleoptera; family Coccinellidae; genus Harmonia; species Harmonia axyridis. Next base: position 10,197,228 of record NC_059506.1, read on the forward strand.
TCCATGAAATGTCCTTGGCTGATAGATCTTCGCCGTCGAACGGGTGGTAGACGGAACACTCAATCTCGCACAACCGAAGAAACGGTATTGTTCTTGAAAATAGAGTCGACTCAAAAATGTTCATGAAAAGAAAATATTGCGTTTAACACAACGAAAGAGCGAGTGGAAATCTGTATGAAATGTCCATATGCACGGACGGGTCTTGAATGAATCCTCGCGTATCTGGCATCTATCAAATCTCCAGCATATGTTTTCCCTCGGTACATTTAAATGAATGATATTCTCTGAATTAGGAAAACAATGAATTTAATTATAATAAAAGGAAAACAAAGAAAATAAGATGAGTTGACTAGTTGCAGTAACAGGGAGTGAGGAGAAAATATGCCATTTGTATGAAATAGTTATAAAAAATGTCTTTATTTACTAACCATAGGTACATGAATTTTAAAAATACTGACTTACAAAGTCACTCTTCTTATGAGAAATCTAAAGATATCTACTAATATTTCAGCTCGAATGAATGAAGATTCTAAAGACGTTTTCAGTCTCTTGAGTTCTTTTCAGCGTGACAGTCGATACTGGTAACGTACCTACAATAGTATATTCTACAACAAGTGGGGAAAGTCCAACATTTTCGCAAACACACGAGTGAGAAAATAACAGTCACCACATGTTGCAGACTATACTTTTCCTAGAACTGCACAAAATTTGAATAATTCAAGAAATGCACTCGATTCAATTCAAAATGACATTCGTTGACAGAATCTGTTCATTTCTTGCATAACTATAGAATCGTATATTGTGCAACAAGTGGGGAAAGTCTAACGTTTCTCGCGAGTGTGGAAGTTTATGCCGCAAACACACGAGCGAGAAAAGGACTTTCTCCACATGTTGCACACAATTTTTTTCCTACAACTGCCCGAATTTCAATAATTCAAGTAATGGACTTGATTCAAATCAAAATGGCCTTCGTTTACAATATGTGCGAATTTATTGCATTTCCATAGAAATGACTCAAAAGCCCAATTTCATTGGTCTACCAAGCGAGGTGTGGGCAAAGTGCCGTGAGAAATAATATTTCCCGCAGTATGAGCAATACATAGTTTTGAAATTAAGTAAGCTATAAAGAATACGCTACTTTTAATAGCAATTGTAGGAAAACGACTTTTCAAAAGACCAATTTCATTGGTCTATCAAGCGAGGTGTGGGCAAAGTGCCGTATGAAATAATATTTCTCACAGTATGAGCAATAGTTCCATCATTTTGAAACTGAGTAAGCTATGAAGAATACGGTACTTTCCATAACAGTTGTAGAAAAAATATTTTGCGTAGTATCGATATGTTAGGAAATATAACTGCCTATCATATTAAGGAAGTATACCGATATTGCACAAGTTTTGAATCGAGAATTCTCGATAATTTCTTTTTCCATATCTTTGATTCACATTCAAGGGTTATTTAGTTGGCAGTTTCTAAATCCATTTCATATAATTTTGTTAATTATTTTGAATTAGTCGAGTCATTCGTCCGATCAATCAAACACGTGAATGATGATAACAAGATTGATTTTTGAAAAATCTGTTACTAAATCGGAAATTTTGAAGCCAGATAGATTCTATTGAAATTTTTCGAGTAGCACAATTGTATATTTTTTATGACCGAGCAATCCCAGCATCCATCGGCAACTTGTTCGTCTTAAGGTAGTATTTATGTAGGACATATTCAACCATAATACTCGATACTAAGAAATAAGAATATTTTCGCGCTAGTGAATCAAATGCCTCAAAATGATTCGAATTTTCATTGAAAAATCATCTTCTTTGATGGGATCCATTTTCAAGTCGGAGACTACGTAAATAAGAAGAATTCTCGTAATTAGGGCTCGTAAAATCCAAGAATTATCAGAGAAATATCTCTGATATATGTGGTTCGGTCAGCTGAAACGATATAATTACAAGGGAAGATTAAATTAAGGATATAAAACTGCAATTGTATCTATACTTTATTATGTGTGCCCACAAGGATAGCTTGGAAACCACCATGAAATTTATGAATTGGACAAGTATTCACCAATGGTTTCTTCGACACCACAGTCACGTAGTGGGCTATCAAAATGCCATTTGAAGAGCATAACTATTACAATGACCATGACCAGTCCTAAGTCGATTTAAAATACACCAAATTTTCCTAGGAGGATTTAAATCTAGAACATTCTCTGAAGGATCAATGATTAGACTATTACTAAAGACACTTTCTTGACTGAGACCTGTCTAGGAATATGAGGCTGAAGTATATGTGATAGCACTGGTAACCAATCTAAAGGTGTGGATCTTATAGTTCCATTGATAATTCTCATAGAAACGTTAAGCTGTGCATCAATTTTATGAACTTGAGAACTATTGAACCAAACAGAATAACCGTTTTCGGCAAAGACTCCCTAGTGTGTGTACTGATTCGATTTTTTTTCAGACTTTTTGAGATATGGACCTGTTGCTTTTGTATTCTGCTTCACCAGAGTTCTGTAAGGTGACGCTATTCAGAAATTTTCGAATTCCTGTCATTTGCCGTTTAAAGACTGATTTTAGACTTAACGAACTAACATAATAAATATCGAATTTTAATGGAATTAATGGAATATAATGACAGAGTCTAGAAGATTTTTACGAGCATAGAATATAAAATAGGAGTGCCGAGAATTGAGAGAAATGTCAAATATAAACGATGTATGTCCCATCTGAAACTGACGCGATCTCTCGAAATCAAGTAGATATAAATTTGAAAAATCTCCCGTTTCGTCTGAAAGTTTTACAGGTATAAGTAGATACACCTGGTTTTTTATTCATCTTATTTATTATTCTATGGAGTAGAATAATAAATAATAGAATCGTCTTTTCAGCGATTGCCATTTTTTGAGAGTTCCAAAATGTCAAGCGAAGATTATAAAGACCGAAAAGCAACCAAACTTATTACTTCAAGCGTACTCAAAACGAAAGGTCCTCTGAAAAAAGAAGATGGTAATGTGTCAACGGTGAGCCATGATCTGTCTAAAATAAACTATCTGAAAACTTCCTCCTTGTTCGAATCTGATGTGCTTAGTCAAAGTCATACTAGTTCGTCTTGTATAAGTGAGGATGCCAGTCATGCTTTGTATGACAGGATGGCGGATAAGTTCTATGGAGTTCCCAATTTTAATAGGGATATTCATTGGACGAATGTTCATCTGGGTGGTAGGTATTGTTCAAATTACCAAACTTTGTTTATGCTAGACTGAAGCCCATGTCCACCGAAGAATCTAATACAAGATTATTTGATAACTGCAACGGAAATAAAGATTTAACTCGAGTTAAATAATCTTGAAATACATTCTTCGGTGCACACGGCCGTAACTGTTCTAATGAACATCCATAATATCTCAGCCGTTAAATGAATAAAAACATATCAAATTTAAAACACCATTAGATATTTGAATGTATAAAAATGATTACTGGTTAATATCAAATGTTAGTTTTGTTTTTTGTAGACCTTTAGGCTATTAAGGAGAATAGTTGATCAGAAGACTCTTGAACGAGTGTATGTTTGAGTCAAAAATATTAATTTTAGCTGTTGGTAATATTACCTGTGAACTTTCTGAGAATAGAGAATTAGTCGACTTATTTTCTAGTATTGAAGTGAAAGTCGAATATGGTTGATGGGTTTTTGGATTATCATTTTCTTCTACCTGAGTAGGTACAGAATAATTACTAGATGCGTCAGCTACCGAGAAATTTGGACTTTTAGTATCGCTTTTAGTATTGTTATGGAGTAACGTATTGTGCCTTTTCTTACAAATTCGGCAATTAGAAAGTGATTTGCATTTTGATTGCGAGTGATTATCTCTCAATCAATTGGTGCAAAGCTTGGTTCTCTTAACTTCTTCTAATCTTTCGTTTGTAGACATTTCTAAGAATTTATGACATTTATAATTGAAATGATTTTCTTCACAAAATGAATATGTTTGCTTTCGAGTTGCTGAATTTGTATGTATTCTGTTTCTCGATAGGGATTAGTTGAAGGTTTGCTTTTGTTTTCAATTGTTCCCAAAAGTTGACATCTTTTAGACAGGAAATCAGTCAACTCTGATATTGTGGGAAGTGTTTTATTATCTAGATTTGCGTTCACGTATTCTTCCCATTCTCTTTTGGTAATTGAATCCAATTTTGATGACAATATATAAACTAAAAGAGTATCCCAGCTTTCAATGGGTTGATTAAGAGCTTTTAATGATCGAATATTTTTATTGAAATTGCCTAGAAGTTTTCTCAAATGAAAGAGTGATTCGTTTTTAACAGGAGGTAGTTCAAATATTAATTTTACATGTGTATGAATGATTAATCTTTTGAATAGGTGAAGGTATCAGTCACAAGGAACTATTTATGTATAATTTATTCAGCAGCAACGTTTCGGGAAATTTATTCCCTTCCTCAGGCTAAAAACAATTTTACCTAAATTAGTAATGGGCAGCATGAGATCTGGAATATGAACTAACTACAAATTTACTCTCAGCAAACAACACAATATAAAATCAATTTTAAGAAAAATTTGTTCTATTTTTCGATGTTTTTATACTTGTTATGAATGTATTAGCTAAAGGCCTCGGTGCAAGTTTTATACAACTGTTCCGAGGTCTGAAATAAATGATTGAAAAAACAATCAATCTTCACATTTCCGCTCTTTTAAATATCTTAATGTTTCAGAGTGATAATTTCTGTTCCAAACTTATCACTTCGTATTCCATTTCGTTAAACTTTATTTTATTGCATTTGTTGAATTTTAAACGGAGGTACTACGTCGAGCGCAAGACAAGACAAAATAATGACGTCACAACTGTCAAAGTACAAACTTACCCTACGAATTAGGGGAGTATGCCGAGCTTCCTCTGAGTATGTTTATGAACGCTCACTCAGAGTACAAACTTACCCTACGAACCAGTTGAGTATGCCGAGCTTCCTCTAGGTATGTTTATGAACGCTCACAGAGCTTACTCGGTGTAGAGCATAGTAACTTTATGAACGCTTCTGAGTAATTCGATCTTAATCGAGTAAGTTTATGAACGCACCCCTGTGTGCCAATTCTATTCAGGAAAAAATCAGCGTGGTGATGAAAATGGAGTAACAGAAAGTATGAAACATACTTCCAAAATATCTTCTCGTCAATTGGTGGTAAATGTGGATATTTCTGATTGAATGCTCTACAAGTTCTCGAAACAATTCTGTTGCATTCACCGTGGATATGGAATAGATCCAGAATTTCATTTTTTGAATAACGGGGATTCATATCGTGAAATTATAATCTACAAGCTTCAATAATGAGTAGATACTCCTGTCACTTTGAAATAATTGCATATTTTAAGTTATGATCAAATTTTGTTCACAATTTTTGGCACAATATTAAAAACACCCTGTCATGATATTTTTCAAATTCAAGTATTTGAGAATGGAAATCATAAAATGAAAAAAATCTTTTTTTGAAAAAATTTTTTTAATTCTTGTATAACCGGAAGTGTCGGAACTTCGAAAATATTTTAGCTGAATCATGGGCATCATGAACAATGTCATATTCCGAATTTTCAGATTTTTAATCGGCCCCGTTCTCCAAAAACATCTAATAGGCCGTTCAACTTGAAACACCCTGTATAATATAGGTAAATTTTTATATTGAATAGAGATCTAATTCCTTATGTACACTTATTACCTTCTTATTTTGATATACATATACACATTCTATTTTTGTTTCACCAACTCATTGCGTCGGACGTTATTAGAGAGTTATTGCAACGCACAAATAAGCGATCTTTTATTAAAGGATCCTGTAATGAAGGATCCTCTATCGTGGTCGTTAAAAGTGAACTATTGCAAGATGCTTTTAACGAAAGTCAGTAGAGTGACAGATATCTGTCAAAATGAAGGATCCTCAAATAAAAGTTGGTCGCCTATATTTAAATAAAGTAAGGGAGGCCTGTATTTCAGATTTAGACAATCGTTAATATCTGACCCAATGCGCATGCGTACATGTCAAAATGAGAGATCCTGTAATAATATTAAAGGACTTTATTGAACAGAAATTCGAATACACTTGCTTTTACATTTATAGAGGGCGAGGTTCAGTTCGTTCGAATAAAAGATCGCTTATTTGTGTATCAAAGTATAGAACAAATAGAAAGCAGTTCGAGTACGTGCGCATGCCTTAATAGCCCAGTCATATTAGGTAAAAAAAGGGGTCAACCTCGGAATGAAAGATAATAAGCTGCAAATTGGTATGAACCTTTGTTTTGTCATTCTAAATGTTGTCTCAAAAGTCACAATCGTTATCGTGTCCGCGTCTCAAGATATTCAAGGTCAAAGGTCACAAAAATCGGTTTTTCGCGAATATCTGGCTTCCTATCGGTTAAATGAGATTTGCATTTATTATAAAAGTTTTAGGCTATAAAATTCCCTACAACTTTTGTTTAAACTTTTTTTTCATACGACCAACCGTTTTGAAGGTAGAGCGCGAAGAGTGCACATCGTACAGTCATATACGGCCTAATGCAAGGTCAAGCGTGAGTTATGGTTATCAGTACGTTATAAAGTCAATTATTTACTTGGAAATTATAATTATTAAACAATGCCTATTATTTATGTACTAACTATTAATTATTTATATTTAATTAAAGTAAGTAACTTGATTATTTATATATAATTATTCATATTTAACTATTTAAGTATAAAATATTATTGATTCTGGATTATATATTTTAGTTTTATTTTAAGTTAACACGACATTATATATCTTTTCTTTAAAACGCGTAAATTTCTCAATACTTATATACCTGGAAATACTTGTCCCTACCCTATGCCCTTTTCTATTCATTGCCGGGACAGATGTTCTATAGTATTCAAGGCCACTCTCTCCACTTTGTATGAGTCAAGATTATTCGTTAGTTAATTGTCACCGAGCCCATGAAATCGGATTGCAATCTATGGTAAAGATAACTGGTTTGAACTTCAACGAAATAAAGTTAAAACGCGTCGATAAGGTTTTACCGCTTTCAGCCATTAACAAATCTGTCAAAATTAATGATTGTAAAGTTTCTATAGATCCAATGTTACTTTTCCAGAGAATAACTGTAAGCAAAAAATTTGAAAGTAATTTACAAGAATATCTTCAGTATGAACTAAGCCCGTATCCGACATCTTTATTTGATAGTAATGGCATGAGAAAAACCACGAAAGCAACATTATATGACAATATGATGCCTGTCGTTATCGATCTTGATGAAAATAATGTAACATACATCATCGATGGTGGATTTCTTCTGCATCGCGTCGTATGGAGCAAAGACGATACTTTCTCTATTATTTTAAATAAGTACATTAAATATTTACAAACACATTATGGCTCAGCAATTGTTGTTGTATTTGACGGATATTCGGTCTATAGTAAAAATATTAAAGCACTGGAACAACAAAGAAGAACTGCTGCACTTTCAAAATCATATGAAGTTTGTTTTGACGAAACAATGGTTGTGCCAATCAGTCAAGAAAAATTTTTATCAAATCGGTCTAATAAAAAAAAATTTATCGACATGCTTGTTGAAAAATTTAAAACTGTTAATATCACAACAAAACAAGCCAGAGATGATGCTGATGTTCTCATCATTGACACAGCTATTGCCTTATCAGAACATCAAAAGACTGCTGTCATCATAGGAGAAGATATCGATTTGCTCGTTATTTTAATTGGACGTACTCAGTCACATCATCAGGAAATTTTTTTGAAAAAAGTTGGCAAAGGCAATGTCAAAACACAAATATATTCTACTAAAAGTTTTGACCAATATCCTCGTACTAAAAAGCACATTTTATTTTTACACGCATTCAGTGGCTGTGACACGACTTCTGCGCTATTTAAAAAAGGAAAAAAAACTGTTACTAGAGCATTGGAAAAAATTCCTGATTTAGATAAACTGGTGGAAGTATTTCAACAAGAAAACTGCCCAAAACAAACATTATTAGAAAATGGAGTGCGCATCTTGTTGGCATTATATAATGCTTCAAAATCTGAGGACAACATTGATCATTTCCGCTACACGCAATTCATCAAATTTACAAAACTAAATAAACCTGTACAACTGTCAACACTTCCACCAACAAGTGTAGCAGCTCATCAACACATAAAACGTGTCTACTACCAGATTCAAACGTGGTTAGGGAAGTACTTAGAACCTCAAGAATGGGGCTGGATGCTTGAAAATGAAATCCTGGAGCCCATACGAACGTTATTACCTCCAGCACCAGCCGAACTACTAAACGTAATATTTTGCAATTGCAAAAATGGTTGTGGTTCCCGCTGTGGATGCAGAAAATCAGGGCTACAATGTTCTTTAGCTTGCGGCCAGTGCAACGGACAAGCTTGCCTCAACGCTTCACTGTATCCAAGTAATCCCGATGAAGAAAATACATATGATCCCGATATTCTGGAAGGTTTGGAGATGAACATGACAGATAATGAGGATGATGACAATGAATCGAACATTTTTGAGCGACAAGAAGAAGAAGACGACGAAGAAGAAGAAGATAATTAGCTTCCATTTCCAATTTCATTACAATTAAAATCAACAAAGATACTTTTGATATTTGAACTCACATTTTGATAAATGTATATTATGCCGTATTTAATAATAAATAAAAATATGTGTAAAATATATACTCTTACTATCATTTTAACTTAAAATAAAACTAAAATATATAATCCAGAATTAATAATATTTTATACTTAAATAGTTAAATATGAATAATTATATATAAATAATCAAGTTACTTACTTTAATTAAATATAAATAATTAATAGTTAGTACATAAATAATAGACATTGTTTAATAATTATAATTTCCAAGTAAATAATTGACTTTATAACGTACTGATAACCATAACTCACGCTTGACCTTGCATTAGGCCGTATATGACTGTACGATGTGCACTCTTCGCGCTCTACCTTCAAAACGGTTGGTCGTATGAAAAAAAAGTTTAAACAAAAGTTGTAGGGAATTTTATAGCCTACAACTTTTATAATGAATGCAAATCTCATTTAACCGATAGGAAGCCAGATATTCGCGAAAAACCGATTTTTGTGACCTTTGACCTTGAATATCTTGAGACGCGGACACGATAACGATTGTGACTTTTGAGACAACATTTGGAATGACAAAACAAAGGTTCATACCAATTTGCAGCTTATTATCTTTCATTCCGAGGTGAAAGCCCTAATATGACTGGGCTATAACTAAGAACTAACAAGAGAGTGCATAAACGCCACTGAATTCTTAGGTTTAGTTCTTAGTTCATAGTTCTTAGTCCTTAGTTCTTAGGTACGGTTCATAAATCCACCATCTATTGTGTTAATGAAGTGAGGTTATGATGTTTGATAGAGTTAGGTGTTGGTCAACTTCGATATCTTCTTCTTTTTAAGCAACCCTGAAATTAAATTTCACCATACAAGGAAAATAATAAACCTCGGACATAGATCTGCTCGTAGTGCAGTAAAAGTACTCATCTTGAAAGCGATAATAAACTCATAAACTGTAAAAGGGTCCGATTTTGTACTACGTGTCGATTTCAGAGGAAAGTAAAATGATTATCGATTCTTTTTATAGAAAAATTTTCGTTTTTCGTGTTTGCGAAAATTCTGAAATCTTATATTTTGGAAATATTGGGGGGGGGGGATAATTACCACCCATTTCTACGTCCTTGCTGGAAACATTGAAAATATTGCTAGCCTTCTCTAGAATTTGCCTACTAAGCATAAAATAATCACAAAATATATGACAGTTATGCACAAAAAAATACTATAAGAAAAAATAATCGATGAAAAAAAATCTTCGAAAATGGGGGGCGCTGTCTAAGATATTGCCACAGGCACAATAGTACCTAGATACGGCTTTGGTTCTTGCCATTCATATTATGTATTCCTATTATTGTTCCTTACCAATCCTAAAATGATTTTTATTTCTTGTAAAATTTTGAACTCGTTGGTTTTGTTTAAATTTGTAAAAACAAGACTGTTATTTTTAAGGAAAACAACTTTATAACTTCTATGTTCTATGTTCTATGATCTATGTTCTATGATCTACGTTCTATGTCTGAGATTCTAACCTAAGACTAGTTCATGTGGTATTTGTGAGTTATTTTAGAATCCCGAAGAAGTGGCATTGTTTTTGATTTCTTACAGGTTAGTAAGCTATTTCTTTTTATTTATTTTTATTTTATTTCTTTGTATTACTTTGTATAATATTATTTCTTTTTTGTATGTTATTATGTTATATTTTAAACTAAACAAAATAAATCTTACAGATTCAAGACATCAAATCGTCTATTTCTTTGATTATAAAAATAAGAATTGATTACATTCTTATAAATCAAAAACGTAAGCTATAATGACGACAACCATGAAAATTTGCATCGCTTTGGAAGCATCAAATACTGATAAGAAGAAAAATACATACAAATTCAAATGGATCCAAACTACGGGAACAGAAAAAATATATTATGAAATACCAGAGGACAAACAGGATATATCTGACCATCATGAACTTTTGGCTCTACCGAAGGTGAAGAATATCTTGAAATCGATTAAAGCAAGAGGTTCATTTCGTACGAGCGTCATTTCATTAACCCCGGAGTTGAAAGAAATATATTTTGATGCCGAAGAAGATGTAATGTTTAAGGATGAATATTTACAACTGATTAATTCACCCGCATACGTGAGAACAGTATTTGGACAAGAATCATCAGAACCACAGGATACGGTAGAACTTCCAAGAAAAAGCAAGGAGAATAAAAAGGATTTCAAGAAGATAAAGGAGGATTTTGTGCTGAATAATTTTGATGGTAAGAGTGTTTCAGTTAATTTATGGTTAGAAAAATTCGAGACGGAATGCACGCATTGTGAAGTAGAAGAAGATAGAGACAGAATTTTGATTTTACGGTTGTTTATGGATGGAATAGCGAAAGAATGGTTTGATTCTAAATTAATTAGATTAGGTTTAGACAAAAGTTTTCAAATATGGAAAGAAAATTGCTTAGAGAGTTTTTGTGAAACGAGTTGGCATAAATATAGAGAGGCGTATTCATATAGGTATATAGGAGGAAGTTTAGTGGACTATGCTTTTAGGAAAGAAAATTTGTTGTTAAATCTCTGAAATAATTTTCCAACTGACATATTAATTTATTCAATTGTCACGAGTTTGCCAGATATCTTACAAGATAGAATTAATCGATCAAAAGTAACAACTTTCGAGAAATTATTGGGTGAATTGCGAAAGCTAGAAAGTTCAAAAAAATATGATAACGGTCGAAATAAAGATAATCATAGAATGACTAAATCTGCCGAACAAATTCCTTCCTATTCACAAACAAATAGAAAACCAATTAAGAAGGAACCATGCTCAATTTGTGAGAAGAAGGGCTTCTCAGGTAGATTTCACCTAGAAACAGTCTGTCGGCTAAGGAATAAATCCAATAATGTCGAACAAAAGAACATACCTGGAAACATAAGAACGGTAAACAATGTTGGGATACAGGATGAATTGAATGAGACCATTTCAAACCAAAAAACTAAGACTGTTGCCATTGATAAAATTGAAGGTGTTCATAAATAATAATGAATTATGTGGAATTTATGATTCGGGCTCAAATGTTAGTCTTCTGAATTCCAAAGTAGCAGAAAAGTTATGTCTACATATTCAAGAGAATAGAAACACATTCAAAACAGTCAGTGGCAGGGCAAATTTTTCAGGAAAAATGATTACAAAAATGAGAATCGATAATATCGAAAAAGAAGTTGTACTTTTTGTGGTTAATGAGAAAAATTTCGAGTATGATATTCTACTCGGACTAGATTCTATTTCCAATTTTCAATTAAAACAAGATTTTGATTTGAATATTTATCAAAGATTAGATATGAATGAAGAAAGAAAGATCGATTATCTCAATAATAATAATAATATTGATTACACCATCAATTTCAATGAAGGGATACCAACAGAACTTTTCGAAGCAAAATTAGACCATTTGGAAACAAATCAGAGAAGTAAAATTGAAGTTTTAATAAATAAATATGACCATATTTTTGCAATACACAAGTTTGATAATGGTCAGGTGCAAAATAATGAGGCACATATAAAACTTTTAGAACACAAATTTATAGCAAAAAAACCGTACAGATGCTCAATGGAGGATCAAAAAGAGATAGAATTCCAAATAGGAAGATTGTTGAAAGCGAATCTGATTGAGGAGTCCTCCTCACCTTTTGCATCACCAGTCACTTTAGCATATAAGAGAGATGAAGAGTCTAAAACCAGATTGTGTGTCGATTTTCGTGAACTCAATAAATTAATTGTTCCCGAACCACAGCCTTTCCCATTAATTGATGAAATCTTAGCCAAGACCCGAAATGCAAAATTCTTTACAACATTAGATGTAAATTCTGCCTTTTGGTCGATTCCTATTCGCATCAAAGATAGATATAAGACTGCTTTTGTGACACAGAATGGTCACTGGCAATGGAAATGTTTACCTTTCGGACTAAAATATCCCCGGCCATATTTCAACGTATATTGAATAATATTATCAGAAAATATAACCTGAATTTATTCTGCCTAAATTATATAGATGATATTCTAATATTTTCTTCAACATTTGACGAACATATAGAACATTTGGACAATCTCTTGAATGCAATATGTAATGAAGGATTCAGACTTAAATTTATCAAGTGTAATTTTGCAGAAGAAGAAGTCAAATATTTAGGACATATTGTAGGAAACAATACAGTACGACCTATAAATGACAATTTAATTTCCATTAGGAATTTTTCTACACCAGATATTCGGAAGAAGATAAGGCAATTTTTGGGTAAAGTTAATTTTTATCACAAATATATAAAAGATTCAGCTAGATTATTAGAACCGTTGCATAATTTACTGAGAAAAGATGTAAAATTCAATTGGTCATTGGCTTGTCAGGAAGCTTTCAATAAGGTTAAGGGCATCCTTTGTTCTGAGCAATTCTTGCAATTTTCGACCCAAGTGCCTATACTACTATATATGTATACTGATGCCAGTATTCAAGGAGTAGGAGCTGTTCTTAAACAAAAACAGATTAATGGTGAAATGAAACCCGTAGCGTATTTTTCTGAAAAACTGAATAAATATCGAAAGAACAAGAAAGAAATATTCCTAGAATGTCTGGCAATTAAAGAGGCAATTAAATTTTGGAAATAATGGCTAATGGGACATAAATTTATTGTTGTTACTGACCATAAGCCATTAGAAGGGAAAGAATTTCGTACAAGACCAGATGAAGAGCTGGGTGACATGATGAATTTTCTATCACAATTCGATTTTGAGATTAGATATGAACCAGGAAAAGGAAATGTAGAAGCAGATTGCCTTTCTAGAAACCCAGTTCTGGAAGAAACGGAGAATATGGACGAATGTATAAGAACAGTTAATTTGGTGGAATTAAATGAAATAAAAAACGATCAACAGAATAATCTCTTAAAGGTTAATAGTATGAGAAAAACGGTTGTAGAGAAAGAGATACATTACAAATTTGAAAAGATTTGATCAGAAAAGTGCACAAGCATTATGGCCATATTTGTGCTAGTAAGATAAATAATAAAATCAGGAAGTTTTATTACATTCAGAACATGGATTCACTGACAAAAGAGGTATGTGGATCATGTGACATATGTTGTAAAAATAAAACGAGAGTAGGTCAAAAGTATGGTCTCCTTTCTCAACTGGACCCAGCAAAGGAACCATTTGAAATAATGTCATTAGACACAATTGGAGGTTTTGCTGGAAACCGCTCTTCAAAAAGATACCTTCATCTCCTAGTCGATCATTTTACTAGATATGCATTTGCGAGCACTTCAAAACACCAAACAACCGAAGATTTCATCAAATTAATTAATAAAATTCAAGATAAACGACCGATCAAAACACTATTAACAGATCAATACCCAGGAATAAATTCGGAAAAATTCAGACAACATATGAGAAGTTTGAATATATAATTGATTTTCACAACAGTAGATTGTCCTTCTTCTAATGGTCTGAATGAACGACTGAATCAGACATTAGTGAACAGAATAAGGTGCAAACAAAACGAAAAGAAAACTAGGGCATGGACGAAAATAGCCGATGAATGTATTGAAGAATACAATAGAACAGACTATTCTACAACGGGATATAGCCCAGAATATTTACTTTGTGGCAGAACTGATCCCATTGCTCCAGAAGAACTTATAGAAGAGAGAAATTCACCAAAAGATAGGGAAATAGCATATAAAAATTCTTTACGCTATCATGAATACAATAAAAAACTGATCGACAAGAATAGGAAACATTATGATTTTAAAATTGGAGACTATGTTTACGTTGAAAATAAATCACAATTAAATAGAAAAAAACTTGATGAAAGAAGAATAGGACCTTTTCCAATAGTGAAAAAAATTTCTAACACTATATATGAGATAAATATTGGAAATAAAAGAAAGGACAATAATTATTTTCATGTAACTAAGTTGCTCCCATGTGAAAACGCAAACATATAATGTAACATGTAATATACTTTGTGTGGGGGGATGTAAAAATAAAACTGTTATTTTTAGGGAAAACAACTTTATAACTTCTATGTTCTATGATCTATGTTCTATGATCTACGTTCTATGTCTGAGATTCTAACCTAAGACTAGTTCATGTGGTATTTGTGAGTTATTTTAGAATCCCGAAGAAGTGGCATTGTTTTTGATTTCTTACAGGTTAGTAAGCTATTTCTTTTTATTTATTTTTATTTTATTTCTTCGTATTACTTTGTATAATATTATTTCTTTTTTGTATGTTATTATGTTATATTTTAAACTAAACAAAATAAATCTTACAGATTCAAGACATCAAATCGTCTATTTCTTTGATTATAAAAATAAGAATTGATTACATTCTTATAAATTTTTCTATATTATTATTATTGAAATTTTACAAACAGTCGCCTTCAATTTTTTTATATTTTGGTAGAAGATCCCGATAACCCAAAATAATTATTTTGCATTCTGCAGAGTTGACTGTTAGGGCGGCAAATTGGGTATTTTCCTGGGGCGGCAATTTGGCTAGCGACCCCTGATCATTGGTAATTAACGAACGCGATATTTACTGCTTTCGGTATATGCCCACCGGTGCGGAGCGTGCGGTGTAAGGTGTAAACCAGGGGGGTGAAACCGCTAGTGCTAGCATTGGCAACAGATGTGACGTCACAAACACTCAGCATA
The DNA here is from genome assembly GCF_914767665.1 of Harmonia axyridis. Classification (NCBI taxonomy): domain Eukaryota; kingdom Metazoa; phylum Arthropoda; class Insecta; order Coleoptera; family Coccinellidae; genus Harmonia; species Harmonia axyridis. The sequence continues at coordinate 10,212,573 of NC_059506.1, forward strand.
CACGGTATACATCATGCATACATATCACGATGTAAAAATTTTATTCTCATAATAAGCCAATCAGCATTCGAGTTTTTCAATATGGATTTTATAACCAACAATAAATTGTGTTGGTAATTGTAATTCTTGTATGGTGGCAATGAACAGATAAAGTAGTTTTTATTGTCACTTACCTATTTATTACAAGTTCTGTTTTAGGTTTCAAGTAAGGTAAGGTCAGGTAATCCATGAGAAAATAAATTTAGAACAAAATAAGACCGGGATTTTCCTCATATTGAATTTCAATGTTCTAATATATCTGAGATCCTTACTTGTGATTATAATAATCCTTCAGAACCAACTATATTAAAGTTAAATTCTGTTCCTCGGCATTTATTGAAGTATCAAATTTATAATCATCAGTCCTATGATTGTAGAACTTCCCCAAATGTTTCTTGTATGGAAAATATCAATGATTCTAACAATAACCATCTACGTGATCCAGAATTATCATATCAAATTAAAATGAATTACCTACTTTGATCGCTATTTATAATCTTTTTTTTATATCCATCTACAACCTCCAAATGAGCTGAAAATGAAGTACCAAAGAAGACCTGTGATAATTAAAGTGAATTACGAAATGAGCACTGTAACGCAGGAAGATAGATTAAACCAACTGAAGATTTTTATCTTTCATGTATGTGTAGAAATTTGAATATTGCTTCAGAAATTTATCAATTCAGTTGTTCATCAGATATAATTTTATAAAGTAGGTATAAATAGGTATTTTTTTTCAGTCAGGTATAGTGTAAATCTCCCAATATAATGTATATTATGTATTGATTTTTACAAATGATTATTATTTTAAGCAAATATGTAAATTTCCTTTGATAAATAAAACTTTTCAATGATATTGTTTTGTTTTAATTCGAAATTATAACAACATAACCTGAAATAAATAGTAATAATATTCCAATTATTTCAATGAATTGTCATACCTTCATATTCAAATTTTCCCGCCATATAACACTTGGTGATGGTGGACAAAATATCGGCCATATTGTTGCCTTGATTTAATACGGCGTTAGCACTTCTTATATATTTAGTATTCTGTGGTGTAAACGGTTGATAGGTCACGTGACCACGGAGCAATAGGTGCGTTCTTGATTTGCTGAACGATGACGGAGCTAACGGAGCTGATATCGAAGAATTTTTGAATGATCTTGTGAAAAGAAAAAAAGCAATTTCGTCGATTGGAGACGGCCAGACTAGATCTAATTTGTCTCCTCCTGATATCAGGATGTATTCTACATAATGTGTTCATCTTGAAAGAGTTGAAAGGAGATAATCCTGAGGATATTGTTGATGAACCAATGAAAAAGTTGGAAATTTTGTAGACATCGAAAATATGTATCATCAATCAGGAAGCCAATTAGAAGAGAGTAAAAGGAATTTTATAATCTATTCTTTGAACATAGATGAAAAATTTCTTCGCTCAGATACAATTATGTACTCCGTAAAATAAATCTTTATTTTTAATAATAATAATCGTTTCCTAAATGCCTTTAACATATACAAACATAAGAAAAATCACTAAATATATAAAGAGATTTTGCATAATAAGCTTATAACTTATGAATATTGTATTTCCAAAATTCTCAGATTCGTGCATGATGTTCAAAGACAACCAATGCATGTACCTATTTTCGAACCAATCCTTAATTTCTAATTTTCAGGTTCAGAGCTTAATACGATCTACCGGATTTCAAGAGAAAATTGATATAATCAAAAAAGGCATCAATTGTAATATTTCTAATGCCCGGTGTAGTCTCCTCTATAAAAATAAATTCATTTCTTATTGTGAAGCCTCCAATTTTCATTTGTATTGTCCTGAATATAAAACTTATTTGCGTTCAATATAACCTCTTGAAATCAAAAATTCCTATCCCACAGAATTTGGCGTACTTCTTTTCTTCATTTTTATATTAATATTATTGTAATCTATGGTCCACAGTTCGCAACACAGAATACTAAATATATTTCGCACCCTTTTCTCCGTCTACCTAGGCGGTGCGAAAGGTTAAGCTCCGGTGCCTTCGGTTGACATTTACCGAACGCAGAAAAGTGCAGACGGTGCGAAAGGTGTGATTTGCCGAACGCTTAGGGAGCTTACGGCGAGAATGGTGCGAACGGTGTGACATATACCGAACGCAGTAATTGACACAGCGCCTAATACGCATTAGGCATCTGAGATTAAGAATGCAGCGACAAGGTGAGCAAACGTAGAACTATAAATGTTGCCATTGGAGTGTTTGGTTGTATTAGTTGTGTGTATTTGCGTTATTAAAATTCGATTTTACAATAAATATAAAAACTTTTCAGACTTCTATAGTGAACAAGTGTGTTACTGTGTATATTTTATTTTAATTTTAGGTAAAGGCGGTAGATATCATCATTTGTTTCAGTTCAGTCTAGTGATATTGAAAGTTATGCAAGGATGGAAGACTTCGAAAAATGACGAATAACAATCGTGTGCATATAATATGTGAATGGTTCAATAAACATTATTATACTACAGGATTCTAATAATACCTTTTTTAGGTCCAAATGGCAAGACTGAGTAGAATACTTGGGGTATCTTAAAGGTACAAACACTTCTAGAAGTCTTTATGAAGGTGAAGAAGTTTTAAATGCTGGTCACATAATAAAAATGTTACATGTTATTTGCATGACTAATAAACTTTAGTTGAAAGGTTTTTTTATTTATCAGAATTGATCATTTCACATAACCCTTCAATTATACAGTCCCAACAAAATATTACAAATGCTAATGTATTGAATATTTTTAGGAATACTACAGAAAGTCGCATATCCATTTTTTTTATTTATTAAGAGATAACTCAATTTACATAAAATGTTTCTAAAAATAAATTTAAATAACTAGGTTACTCAAAACTACTTATATCGATACCTATTTATCGAATTAAATTATTGTTTGACTAATGAATCATCAAAAAATAATGGGAATTCAATTGAAAATATTTCACTCATGAAATGTATTTATTTTGAAAATATATTCGGCATATTATACGACTATTTTAAAATAATTAAAATGTGATAGAGAAGTATCATCAGTGTGCCCTGAAAAAAAATATATAGAATTTCAGAATACATGTCCAAATATTTCTGAGGAATTTTTCCAATATTGTGTAAAGGTACCTTAGATTTGAAGACAATGTATCTTTGGCACAATTCTTGTGAAATGCCAAATAAAACAGATGTCACATATGAAAGATATATATACATATATAATCTGTATCCCATTTGATACCTTTCGGTGTATGGGTTTCATTATCTACATTTTCCAACTTAACAATAACTTAAGAATAATTCTAATTTGATTCAATGAATTTCTTCCATTCTGTCCTATTTGATGTCATCATCTCAGCTTCCCTGACGCTTTTCCCTCTTTTCTTTATTTCCTCCTCTACCATATCCTCCCATGTTTGTTGCGGTCTCCCCCTTTTTGCCTTTTTCTCGACTTTTGCCTCCCATATTTGTTTGATTGGTCTCTCCTCCTCCATACGATGTAAGTGTCCCCACCATCCCAACTGCCTCTCACCCACAAACCTTTCCAATGATTTTATCCCCAATTCACCTCTTATGTCGTCATTTCTCCTTCTGTCCATCCTTGTAACCCCCTTCACTCCTCTCAAAAATTTCATTTCTACTGCCTGTAGTTTACTCCTCATTCTCCTTGTTGTGTTCCAAGTTTCACATCCATACGACAGAACAGGTCTGAATATCGACTTAAACACGGTCATTTTAGTTTTCTCTTCGACTTCAGTTCTTCTTAGGAATTTCCTATTAATTGTGTGGTATAATCTGCCGGCTTTTTCAATTCTCTCGTTAATCTCCCTTTCTTGGCTTCCCGTATTTTCTATGTTCACTCCTAAATATCTGAAACATTTCACTTTTCAACTTCCTCTCCCTCAATTTCCAATCTCCAATCATCCTCCCGTTCATCGTTCACTTCCATCACTTTTGTCTTTCTTCTATTTATTTCCATCCCATATTTTCTCAGTATTCCATTCCATATATCCAAATTTCCCTGTATACTCCTCCTTGTTCCCGCCATCAATACGATGTCATCCGCAAAGGCACATTCTGATATTACAACTCTTCTTAAGTTCTTAAAACCAATTGTAAGCTTCTCTGTTCTCTCCTTTGCTTCTCTGATTATCTCATCCAAAAACAGTATAAACAATGTCGGACTCAGCACTCCACCCTGCCTCAGTCCCTCCTTTGTCTCAAATAACTCCGACTTCATATTTCTGACAATAACACAGTTCAAGCTTTCACAATAAACACTTTTAATAGACTCCACCAAATTTCTGTTTATCCCTCTTGTTTTCAATATATCCCACATTTTCGATCTACTAACCCTGTCAAAAGCTTTCACCAGATCTATAAATACAAAATAAGCCTTTCTTCCACTTCTTTTCATCTTATGAATGGTCTGTTTCAGAGTGAAAATGTGGTCTTGTACACTTCTCCCTCTCATAAACCCACTCTGAGCTTTATCTAGTGTGTCCTCTGTGCTTATTTTTAGTCTACTCTCCAATATCGCTTCGTATACTTTGAGAGCTGTACATAGCAAGTTTATACCTCTATAATTATCACATTTCTTTCTGTCCCCATTCTTGTAAGCTGGTACTATCATCGCCATTTTCCAATCTTGTGGTATTTCTTTCGAATTCCATGCTTTCTGACATATTTCCCTGAATACATTTATACCTTTTTCTCCCATGTTCTTCATCATTTCCGGTGTAATTCTATCGTATCCTGCAGCTTTTCCATTCTTGACTCTTCTGAGAGCTACCTTAACCTCTTCAATGCTTATCAAGTCTTCCCCTTCGTCCTCCCATCGCTTATCTTTTTTTTGTGTATCTACTTTTTTGACTTCATTTCCCTTCAGTAATTCAATGAAGTGTTCCTTCCATCTTTCCATTATTTCCTTCTCTCCCACAAGCAATCTGTTTCTTTTACACTTGATCGATGTATTGTCAACCTTCTCCCCCTTCCTCATATTTTTCATGACTCTGTAAAAAAGCTTTCTATTTTCCGTGTAATTTTTCTCCATTCTCTCTCCAAAATCTCTCCATGTTTTCTCCTTTTCTTCCAATGTTACTTGCTTAACTCTCTTCCTTTGTTCTTTATATTTCCGATAATTACATGCATTTCTATTCTTTAGATATTCCTTCCACAATATTTTCTTCATTTTAATTTGTCTCTTCAAGTTGTCACTCCACCAGGCTGTGCCCCTTCTGTTTCTCCCAATTTTAACACTACCACACACTCTTTTTGCTGATTCCATTAGTATATTCTTGAACCTTCCCCATACTTCCTCCACTCCCTCCTCAACTCCTATTTCCACCCTAGTCATATTCTCTTCTACATCTTTCCTGTATTCTTCTGCTACACTCATTTCTCTCAGTTTATAGCTTTTTATATTTTCATATCCTTCATTAAGTTGCCTATGTTCGACCTTCTCTTTTCCTTCACTCATTATCTTTGCTACAAGCATATAATGGTCACTTCCTATTTCCGCTCCCCTGTGCACTCTTACATCTGCGATGTCCCTTCTATTATCTCTTTTTACTAAGAAGTAATCTATTATTGATCTATCGTCAACGTTATGTCCATGCCTTGTGTACCTATGTACATCTTTATGCTCAAAGAATGTATTCGAAACTATCATATTATTCATCCTGCAGTACTCAATAAGTCTTTCTCCGTTGTTCGTTTTCTTTGTTTCTCCATATTTACCGACGATCCCATCTCTTCCTCCTCCTATTCCAACCCTGCTATTAAAATCTCCACACACCACGATTTTTCCCCTGCATTCCTCTGTTACCATGTTCAATTCTTCCCAAAATTTGTTCTTATCCTCCACCTTTGCGTCTTCATTTGGTCCATATGCTACTATTATGTTCCACAACTCGGATTTTTCTCTCCTCAGACGTACCTTCAATAGTCTCTCCGAACATACCTGCCAGTGTTCCACATATTTTCTCCAATTCTTGTCAATTATGCATCCCACGCCTGCCGCTCCATGTTGTTCATATTTCACTCCTCCGTAAATCATTAAATGATCACCCCTCATCACTTGCTCTCCTATTCCTTTCTTCTTTGTTTCTGTCACCGTTAATATTTTTATCTCATACCTCTCCAATTCCTGTATTAGCTCGTCCTCTCTGCCTTTTATACCTCTCACATTCCAGGTTGCCAACTTCCAGTTATCTCTCCCTTTTTTCTCTTTTACTTCTCTAGTTTCCTTACTCATTTCTTCCATTTGTGTTTTCCTATACTCATATTCCTTTCCTCGCTTTGTCTCCATCTTAATAATCAGCCGTCCTTTATCTATCCCTATTGGTTTTTTGAACTCTGACCCAGGTCAGATTTCTTCAGAACTTCTTGTTCCTTTACACCTTGTTCTCTTTCATCCCATACAAAAACCTTCTCTTCTATGAACAATTTTCTGTATCCAACCCTCACATTCTTCCCTCTTTTCTTCTCCTCCTTGCTTATTTCCACAATCTGATTTTGTATCTTCCTCTCCTTCGCTGTCAGATCGTTATCAATAAAGATATCTTTTCCCTTTAACATTTGTTTCTTTCTCATTATATTCTGTTTCTGTTCCCAGCTTTCAACTTCAGCAACTATCATTTCATTTTCCTTTCCTCGATTTATTTTATATGCCTTAGCTATGTTTACCTTTATCTTCAGCTCCTCATTGATGAATTTTTCGATCTTTTCCCTTTCATTTCCATCACTTGTTTTTAATTTTTTCACAACTATATTATTCTTCCTTTTCAGTCTTTCTTCTCGGTCTACTTTATCCTCCAAATTCCTTATTCTACTTTCTAGTTCTCTCTTTTCATTTTCCCACTGACATTCCCTAACCTGCATTTCCTTCCTCAATTTATTCATCTCTAATTTTACTTCCTCCGTATTTCTTCGCATCTCCAATTTCATCTGCTCCATCATATTCTCAAACATTGCCTTCAAACTCTCGACTTCCATATCTTTTCCCTTATTTTTGATGTTGGGTGACCTTATTACCTTTTTTGACTTTGCGAAAATATCTTCCTCTTCTTCTTCACTTCTACTTCTTTTGTAATCGCCCTTGTTCATTAGAGATGTCGAGTTACAACACTCTCTTCAGAATTCACAAATCTCGTTCCGCTACCTCTGTGCGTCGAGAGCACGGTTGCGCCGCCGCCGGTCCCCTACTCGATTCCCGACCCGATACTCTCGCTAGCGCTTCAGTTGCAGAAAACCTATGATTTCAATCTCTGTTATTGTTTAGTTTATTTTAACCTCAATCTTTTAAGTCTATATTTTCCTTCTTTATATTCTTACTATGAAATATCTCATCAACTGCCTTTATCACCACCTGAGAATTCCAGCTTTCTCTCACTTCTCCACACAAGTCTTTTCAAATTCACTCACTTTTCCACCAATTATCGCTTTCTTGACACGACCGTACTTATCGGTTTGGCGCCAAGATCTGTGAAAAAATAAATAATATGAAAGATCACATTTCAATTTTGTTAAAACTAAAACAATACACTGCTTGATCGTTAAACGATCTGATCTTTGATCACTGTAAATAGATTGTACTGCTTCTACTATTGTATCTTATAGTTTCATATTATTGAGACCAGTAAAAAAAACTGTTCAGAGCACTATCTGTTGTTATCAGATCACACAAAGAAGATACTTCAGGAGTATTCACTTGCACTTCGAAATCCTTGAAAGTTTTAGGCCCATTATAATCAGGCTGACCCTGAAGAAGCTGTAATAGACCTTGTGTAGCTTCGATTTCTTCACTAGAGCATTCTTCAGCAATAAGTTTTTCTTTGTTGATATTTCTTTGATTCAATCTTTCAGATCTACTACTAGAACATTCAGGTTCTTCCTTTGTGGTAGTGGATCCAACAGAAAGATTTCTGGAAGGCACAGCAGTCTTTTTCAAACATTCTTTCTGTGTAGAACTGGAATCTGTAAACGATTATTATTATTATTATTATTATCCCCATAAATATAATCTAAAATTCCACGTGCTGTCAGTGTTTACCTCGATAAAATAATCATCATCGATAAAATGCAGAGAACATACTTTCATATTTCTTGTCACTGGTTTATCGATTTTTAGTTTCAGTTGCCAAGCTTTTTGTCGATCCATCAGCACTTTACTCCCCAATTTCCCTTCCATCCAAACACGATATTTATTACCAGTTTGAGGGAAAGCATGGAACTTGATATTTGACCTTTTTTTCCCAGGAAGAACACTGAGGAACTGAACAATAGCGATTTGAACGACTCAGAACTATTGAAATGATTCAAAAAATATATAAGTATTTATAGAATATCACACAAAAACAAAGCAAAATACTAGAACCTCAGAGGAATGAAAAGGACTGACTACCTCTCAGGTAAGAGCCATAGCAAACCATGGCAACATTTATAGTTACTCTGATTGTCACCAGGTGGCGTAGCGCTTATCTTGATTCGCCTTTAGTCAGCGTTGACTTTCCGAACTCGCCTTATGCTCCTTCCTGGTATTCTATGTTCTAAGGATATCTATGATCTTCACATAACCATTTTTTGTTAATCTATGCACATAACCAAAATTTAGGCAAACTGAGAAATTTCCGTAATGATTTAATTTCTTCACAATGCCAGTTTCATGCAAAATCTGTCTGTCGAAATTCCCTTCGAAAAAATTGCTCGTTCAGCATCATCTAAAGAATCATTCGAGGCAAGTACGATGCACAATATGTTTTTTAAGGTACTCTTCTTTGAGGCTGCTAATTCAACATTACAATGAAAAACACTCCAAACAAAGAATTGCAAAGCAGTTAATCAAATATTCTTCGCATTGTACAGTTCGGCCTTTTAGCTGGGTAAAAACTAAAAAAAAAATTGAATCTCCCAAACAAGAATTAATTGATACGCAGAATGTTGAAAGGTTATATATTGAGGACAACATACATATCTCTTATGGAAATAAAGAAATAACTATTGAATTGTGCAGTGATGATGAAGAATCATTGGAATTGAGTATAGAAGATATACCTCCTGTTTCTGAAAAGGATGAATGTATACCAAAAGAGAAATTTCCTTTGAAAGCATTCATATTTGATAATAATGCTAATTGTATGTTAGAAGTTATAAAACCTAATGAAAAACTTCTACTTGTTCCAGAAAAATCTAAAGAAAACAAATTGAAAAAGAAAGGAATAAAAAATAAAAAAATAGTCAAAAATTATAAAAAGTTTCGCTTAGAGTTCATGAAACCTAATTGCCTTAAATCATTAGATCATAAGACAGGGGAATTTTATATCTGTGATTGTAGTCAAAAAGCAGAATCAGATGTAGAAAAAGAAGATATAATAATGGTTACATCTGATACAGAGTCCTCATCAGATAATGGAAAATATTCATTTTATCCAATTCTTGACAAAAAATTGTACTGCGCTGTTTGTGGAAATGGGTATAAAACGAAAAGTAAATTAATAGAGCATAAAAAACTGCACAATTTTCATTGTCAAACTTGTGGTACTTACTACCTCACACAAAAGCAATATACTGAACATATAAAAAATCATGTGCATATCTATTGTTGCCATGTTTGTAATCTAGAATTTATTCACAAAGTGCCTTTAGTACATCATCTTAACTTGCATCAAGAACAAGAAATTATGAGGAATGTCATAGAGATGGAACAGAATTACAATCATTATTTGATAAATTTCAACTCTGAATCATATGCAACTAGCATAAATAATATAACTTCATTCTTAGCACAGGGTTGTGATTATAAATATAGCCATGTTCAATTTTACAAAATAAGATGTCATTTATGTTTCATGGATTTTTTCAAATGTGACTTTCAACAGCATTTGAAAATGCATTATTATTTTAAAAACCAAAGATCCTATTTTTCAAACTCTGTAGATTGTTCCTATCTATAGGGAAGTAATAATCTTTTGATTGACGGATCAATCCAATACTGCCAATGAACAAGTCATACAAAAACAGTTTCAAATTTCTATTTGGGGTAACTATAATGCTTAATGGTTTTAAGTTTGATTTTTTATTTACTGAAATTTTCTGTTACCTATTATGTAAAATTTGGTATCAGTTCCAAAAAATTTATGACTTCAATATTATAATCTTTGGTTTCAAATTACGGAAACAATTATTTAAAAAATGGTGAGCTTTAACTGATCACAATTTTCTAAACCTATTGGAATCCCCTTTTTTTTAATTTTGCTAGGTGATATGATTTTCATTTGGGAATTCAATATAACAGAGTTTTGTTTATTTTTAAAGCTTTCCAATGAATCTACTGTGATAGAAGTGATATTTTTTTTTATTACCTATGTTTAAGTTTATATATTTTGTTAATAAACGGTTTGAAGCTAATTTTGAATATAGTTTTTTTTGGATTTACTTCATCAAATATTATGAAGAGCATTCGAATTGATTTTAATTTCAAACTATAACTTCGTTACGGGCGTTCCTTTCAAGAGCAGACCGCTATATATTTGAAATATATATGTATATTAGGGCTGGGAATCATGAATGAATGATTTGAATATTCGAATAATTGCATTCTGCATTATTCGAATAATCATGAATATTCACTGAATAGTTGAATAATCAATGACTACTTTTCTATTCATGAATAATCAGTGAATAGTCAAGTATTCACTGAATAGTTGAATAATCAATGACTACTTTTCTATTCATGAATAATCAGTGAATAGTCGAGTATTCACTGAATAGTTGAATAATCAATGTCAACTTTTCTATTCATGAATAATCAGTGAATAGTTGAGTATTCAATGAATAGTTTTCTATTCAGTGAGTAGTTGGATATTTATGAAGTTACGAATGAAAGTTTGAATGATCACTTGACTCACTATTCAGGAATGATTAAAACAAGGTTTTGTGATTCACTACGGACAAATCGTTTTATTAATATTAAAATTACTGGAAATTACATAAAATTGAAATTGATAGATACAATTGAATTGAAATTATTCATTTAATAGTAGTAGAAAAAGGTATTCAGCCAAAGAAAAATTAATAAAATTTGGATTTCATCAATGAAAAAATATAAAAATGGAATATAATATTCTAACATATGAATTTAGCAATAAAGAGTTCTCATAATAATAATATAAGATTCTACATTCGAAAATGTAACCTTGCCTTCCTATTCCTTATGCATTGCTATTTCTAGACATTGTTCTATTTCAGTGGTCAAATATTGTTTTATGTATTCTGAATTGCGAACCGACGAATCTTTATATTCTTTTAAATCTATGGTCTTAAAATGTACACACATCGACTGAAGTAACATCCTTCCCTAACAAAACTGAATCAGAAAACAATTTTTTGAAAATTCCGTATAATTGATCACGAAGTGTATTCTTGAAGAATTGAATGTTCTCAGAATCCGCTTCATCATTCTTTTTGTACCTCTAGACCTGTGGAGGTTCTATGTAGATTGTATTGTCCCAGCGAAGGTTTTACTGCGTCTATATTTAAGGATCTATTGTATTTTGTACGTTGTCATGTGATAAAAAAATCTCTGTATTTACCAAACGACAATTTAATTATAAAAATAGGACAATTTTTTCGGTAACACCAGAATACTCCCGACTTTTCCAGGAATAACGAACGTTTGTACATTTATGCATCAGATTATAGTAAACTTTGTTCAATATTACCTGTTCGTTAAATAGATCTGTTAAATATTTATGCATATTTTTTGCTAGATCTCAAAGAAGGTCTAGTCCAATCATGGGTCACTATGTTTTTTGAGTAGAATATTCGAATAAGTATTAACTTAATAATCATTGAATATTTTTTAATATTCATTGGATAAACATTTATATCATAAGAGCACAGAAAATATTCGATTATACACCGACTCACGAAAGCGAAACTCGACTGGTGTTTCGCGAAATACGTCGAGTGAAGGAGGTTCGTATAATCAAAATATAAATTAAATTTTTAATTTCTTATTTATTAATTGAACTATAATCGTAGCGCTGCCTTTTGCAAAATTCAATGACATTTCACTGAGCTTGACTTTTATTTTTTTGGCGAACGTCCAATTACGTTACTGTGGAAATGATCGTAATAATATGCTCTATTAGTGATGACGTCACACACTGCCATTTTAGTTCTCCTGTCAGTGTTCGGAATCCAAACAAACAAATTGTCATTGAAATTAGTACGTTGTCGTTGAAGAAATTGGCTTATTTTGATAAATAAGATTATTTAAGGAACGATTTTACTATTAATTGATAGACAGAAGGAACGAGATAAATGCCGTAAGTTCGAACTTGAGGTTCAACTAATAAACACGGCTTTTTACAAAATCTGGGGAATGATATAGGATTCAAAGTTACTGGTATTAACCTCGTTCCTTCTGTTTATCAATTAATACTGAAACCGTACTAATTTGAATGACAATTTATTTGTTTCGATTCCGAACACTGACAGGAGAACCAAAAATGGCGGTGAGTGACGTCACACTAATAGAGCGTATTCCTTCCTTCTTTAGGGGCGAAAATGAAGTTTTCTAGTAAGATAGTAGAAAATAGTAATTTTTCGGCAACCGTCCGGGAAGTGCTCACTTCCCGGACGTTTTTTCTCTGAGAGAGTAGCATTTCCCGGCCTAGTCCGGAAAGTACGTACTTCCCGGACTAGGCCGGAAAAGAATCATAGAATCCATAGCAACCGAGATAACGGCTGACAGTTCATATGAAATTAGTTGTCAAAAATTTGCATGTTTTTTGATCGCAATCGCAATAAAATTTGGAAAGCAGCAGCGATAGTGTTATTTTACATGGTTGCCGAAAAAAATATTGTACGCAACACGCCCGAAAATGGTTTTTTTGGACTCACAGACTTCCAGGACGAGCGTAAGCGAGTCCTGGAATTTTGTCTATTCGTCCAAAAAAACCCTATTTTCCGGACTTGTTACGTAAAATATATTTTTTATTATATCGCAACTTAAAATGAGAATGATTTTCATATATTTTTATCAAGTGAAAATTGTTATATTATGTTATTATTGAGTGAAGATGGTCATTCTTTCAAATGTTTGGTTGGAATATTCAATTCAATCATAGTATAATACTATGATTCAATATAGACTAACTCTTAAATATAACCACTTAAAGATTCAAAATGAAAGTATACTGCTTAGTAATTACCTATTTGTGTTGTTCTATTTTATTACTTTGACTCTCGACAACCAAAATTCTAAGTACGAATATTATTGATGGTAGAATGAAAAATCGTTTTCACAAACAATTTTACCGTTTGAATAGAATCAGTTATGTCTATTACATTTCATTCTTCAATTTTGTATTACTTTCAACTAGTTTAGTTCAAGTCATTTATCATAATTTGATAATAGTAAAATCTTTCAAAAAATAGTTTCCGGATTATACAGGCAATTAAAAAAAAGAGAGTCTATGAAGAATTGTATTCATTAAGTTTTTATTGCTATTCAAAATACATTATTACAATAAATGATTTAAAGAAATGGCCCGACTTTAGCCTATCAGCGCAAGAGGAAGAACATCTTCGCACGCTCGCAGTCGGATTTCTCACTCTCCACTAAGGAGGATATTCACTCATCCAATCATATAATATCCAGGATATTGAAAAATATCAGGATTGAGCTCTTCCTCTTCTTAGTTCTAAACTCCTGCAAATCTTGAAATTTATGGATCTTCTTCTCCTTATCTCTCCAAGGATCAGTTATGATACCTTCATTTTTCCTGAAAAATACATATTATAATGTTATAAGTTGTTGTTCTCATACGTTAAAAGTAATTTTCAACTAAATATAACAATTCAAGATACCCCTTTTCAGCCTTTCAGTGAACAACAATAATCAATACGAAGGGACTTTATTTTTCCATAACTTCATTTATAGCAACTTTTTTCTTATTGTATCAGAAATATTCATTTATGTGTATATGTATAGCTAATTTAAAGGTTTCAGTAAGCATATTTATTATTTATATAACTTAGTTGTACGTTGTACTACTTGCACTTAACTACCTATATATGGGTTAAATTTGGGGCAAGGTTATCGCAGAGAGAGAGCTACTGATGCTTTCTATTGATTTTCCGACAACGAAAGTATATAAAAGAAGTTCAGATGGCAATGACATTGACCTATTGACTTACTTCCGTTTCCTACTTTCAGAGTAAACCCTTATTTTCCATTTTACCCCCACTTGTATCTCCAATCCACCCTTAAATAAGTGGAATTGCGGAATTACCAGGGCATTGCAACCAAGAATACCTACAAGAACGTTGTTAGTGAATTATTGGTTGCAGTATGTGAAATAACGAAAACTTCATTTCATATTTCAATATTCAATGGTATAAACTTTAAAGATAAACATTGGACGTTGTTCGATTGTTAGAAGTATTAACAGAAAACAAAACATTTTTTCCCTTGATTTGTTTGGACTTTCGATATGGTAAGTGTTTTTTTTTTATTGAAATCAGTGTATCCATTAATTTAGAAATGTTCAAGTTTTTTAACTTGAAATTTACCTTTTACATTAATATCAATGAACTGTATTATATGTAAAATTATTTATTTCTCTATAGTATCAAATGATTTCACCAATATTAATTAAACATAAGGAATTTATATATTAATAACAAAAAAGGCTTTATTTTTCTCGAAAATCAAGTAGAATAGGGATTCTACTTCCATTTATTTCATATCATCAGAAAGATATAGCACATATTAATATTTGGCAAAATTAATATTTTTCCAGTTGTTTAAACCCCATTCTTTTTAGATGTATACATTGAAACATTGCGGTTCTTTTTTGCTGTTCAATATTTGAATAATGAGAAATTAGCTATTTGAATTTCATACCTATATATAAGTACTGTTAGTTTTGAGATCTGGGTTTGTTTTGAGTATTATGTGATATCTGTTATATTTAACTGATTTCATTGAAATTTTACAGAATATGACTGCTTCTGCTAAAGGATTCAAGGTAACAGATGCTAATCGGAAGATAAGAGTGGGTGTAGCTGC
The DNA here is from genome assembly GCF_914767665.1 of Harmonia axyridis. Lineage (NCBI taxonomy): Eukaryota > Metazoa > Arthropoda > Insecta > Coleoptera > Coccinellidae > Harmonia > Harmonia axyridis. The sequence goes on from NC_059506.1 coordinate 10,227,724, forward strand.
CAAAGACTTGGAAGAACTGAAAGTTAAAACTATTATGAAATTCAAATTGAAGTTGACTCCATCAGAAATAGAATTTCAACTTCCAGATGGCACTTTTGTAGAAACAGAGGATTACTTGCAGACTCTTAAACCTCAAACTCTGCTCATTTGGGTGAAGCATGGAGAAATTGCTCAGACAGATTCTGAAATTCTGTACAAAACTATAAGAGAAGTGAATAATGAATATCTTACAGCAGGCGAGAAAGTACAGGAGTTTTTTAGTGAGAATATGAAAAGTAAAGTTTACAAATTGGCAGAGTTATTGAGAGGAATCGATGATGATAAGTCTAAGTTTTCATTAAAAAGTGAACATCCTGAATGGTTTGAGGGTAAATATTCTATTCATTGATATTACTAAAGTTCTAAATATTTTTGAAGTGCTGTTCAAACATGCAATGCAAAGAAGTGGAATTTGAAAAGATCTACACAGTTTCAACCAGGAAAATATCAATAATTTATTTTCCATACTCAATATCATAAATATCATTTCAAAACCAAGCTCTCTCCACTCTCCTTCCTTTAACAGTTATCTACCAGTATTCTCCATTGTTTTATTAATAGCTATATTTTGTTATCTGTGATAGAGTGATTGGCAATACTTATGAATCTTCTTTCCTCTTTTTTTAATTGTTCAGTTGGCTGCCAAACTGGCAGCTTGTCAAATTGAACAAGTGAAAGTAGACACAAGTTCAATTTGGCTAGCACAAGATAAGTTGCTCAAATGGCTTGTGTACATAAACTGGCATTAAAATTTACCCACCGGGAAAAATATAGGAACGGTCAAAATCTCAACGAAATTTGTTGTTCGTTTTCTCTTGAGCAATTATTTTTTTCGAATAGTTGCTGGATTCCTCAGGTGCTCAACTATTTAGATGATGTCCTCATTTACTTCCTTTTTTGTTATATGCAGGGATGAACAAAACAAATTTCTTTAGAAAATCCTTGGAGTGATTTGTTGACAGACAATACTATTTACAAGCACTCACTTGTTGCATCCTCTTTTCCAAACATTTCTTCTTTTTTATTTCCAATTTTGCGGGTGTGTATATATTCTTTTATTAGGCAGATTTTCACATATTCTTCGGGGTATGTCAAACATGAATTTCAAAGTCATAAACAAACATAATTCTTGATAGAATGTATTTCATACAAAGATTTATGGCGATTATACATAATAGAGAGTCCCCTCGACGTAAAGTGGCTGTGGCTCTTTGTCATGCTCTTCAATAATACAATAAATTATTAATATATAGTAATTCTTTCTACCAATTAGGACTAGCCGAATGAGGACAGTACATATTTTGAATTTGGCTGGCCGCATTCAGCCAGTCCCAATAATAAAAATAATTAATGCATATTGGAAATTGGCATTACAATGGTTGTTAAAGGTATTTCACCGTTTTCTTATTAGAGCGACACATACAATTTTGCATAACTAGAAAAAAGTAACATCTTGCTCTTTATTTCTTATGAGGAATAAGAATTACATTATTTAGGATATTGAGTTCAGCCTGCATAATTATTAATATTAATTAATTGATTAATATTATCTCACCTAAGCCTATCTTAGTATTAATTTTTAATGTGGCTTCAAACTATTCTTATTTGTAATGACCACTTTTACCTATTAATTTTTATGTACATCATTGACAATCCGACTATTTACATTATCAGGGTTAGATACAAATGCAAAAACAAAAGAAGACTTCATGTTTCGAAAGGCTCAGGACCGCATCAGAACTTTCTTCTACCGCACAAGAGAGGAGCTCAGAAAACGAACGGAATTACCTCAAGATAGACTTCAGTTTTTATTGTTAGAATTGAATAATAGACTTAAATATTCTAAGTACAATGGGCATTATTTCGACAGGAGGAAATGGGATGGAGACGGCGTCCTAAAATCTCTATGCAACAAAAATGGTACTTTTTCCTGCCAAGGAAGATGGGATAAGGAAAAATGTTTGTATGAAACTTCACACCAAATCAACCCATACAAAAGTAGAGAGGAAAGGATTATTTTTCAGTGTTGGAATTTGGATCACGTCAAAGAAAGGTCCAGAAGTATCTTACCTGCTATTTGTGAAGCATTGAAACATAAAAGTGCTACAGAGAACGGTAAAAAATTGGAACCCTTAAATGATGAAATAATTCTAGATGCCATGAGTATTTACGAAGATTTATTTACTACAAAAAATCTTAAACTTGTACATATCGTATGTCATGATAAAGGAGCACATAGTAAAAAGGCTGGACCTTATTTTTTAATCTGATAAGAATGACTGAGATTTTTTCAGGTGTTCACCAAAACAAATCTGATTATTAACAGGTTGATCTCAACTAGTTTGAAGATTAGAAATAGAAGATACAAATTTTTATATTTGAATTAATTAATAATATCTTTAAATTGAGACAGTTCACTTAGATGTTCATATTTAAAGAATACAAGAATATCTACATTTCTGAATTCTATTTGAATTTTATAATTCAATTACTTTCAGTTGACTTGAGAAATTTCGCTCGAAAACTATCTCATTTTGCTTTATATTACTATTTGTTAGAAGCACTTTGTCTATTAACAACAAATGATGAAAACTCAAATTTATCACAGGTAACCCCAGAACAGTCTTATATCAGACTTACTAACCTTTTAAGAACAAGAAAAACTTTAATCATAAATAAAGAATTTTGATTAACTTAAACATCTCACTTAAACGGTTGTTTCTTCACTTCGTGATTTTATCAGGTATTGCCAGCGCTGGCACTAAGGTATGATATGGTGGGGCAGCCGCCACTCTGTGAGGGACGGCTTTTCCGCCACGTTTGGCTCGTTGAATTCTAATGGTTTGCTTCTTTCCTTATTAATGATCAATGAATTTGCTTAATAGAAAATTATTTAAAGCACAAATGAACCTAAAATAGCGGAGATATTGATGACTTAGGATTTGAAAATCGAGAAGATCATACATAAACACTACATTGAATCCTTCAAAAACAAAGCTGGAATTTTGTCTCTATAATTAATTCCTTGAAGTTTTATAACAGTCTGCCAACATTTTATCACATGATCCAAAATGAAAAAGTCTTTAAAAATAGAATACGAAAACTGGTCTTGGAATGCGAACCCTATAAAATTCAAGAATTTTTCGAACACTACTACTCTCTCAAGAACTTATATTGATTGGATTTATTTTTCTTTTGTATGACGTATTTTCCTTTTATTGTACTCAATAATTGTGATCAAATGAAAAAACTATTACTATTACTATTAAATTCGCGAAATCTGGTCTTCACTTGATGGTATTCCATTCGAATAAAATAAAAACAATTAATTGCAATTCCACAAAAAAATTTTGCCACACTATGAGTTCATACGGTATTTACGATTCCGAATCTAACAAAGAGAGTGGAAGCATTAGGTATAATCACTTTTGGTAAGGAAAAAATGTTTGGTTTCCAATTTCGAAATTTGTACTCGCAAAATATATTTCAGACCATCCTGAGTAGCTTTGATTTCATGTCTGTATGTACGACAGTCCGTGTGGCCACACATTCTTCAACAATTATTATCCGAATTTAATGAATTTTGATTGGTTATTAAGTTTGGCCGTAGATATTCCCATACTAATATCAGATTAAGAATTATCACATGAAGACTTCGCATGCGCAAACTTGAAATTCTCAGAATTTCTATACATATATCTCCTTCTAATTGTTTGATGTTAATGAAAATACATATGGATATTTGAATTGGTAAAAGTTCCTTTGAAATTTTCAGGTCTTTTGCAAACTTGAAATTCTACTTGTCTGGTTTTGGTCAAATTTGGTTTGGGTTTTTGATATTGGACATTAAAAATACTGCTGAATATAGGGCTTGCATTGCGTATGAGTAAATCGGAACTTTCAGAAGCTAAAAGAGTTGACTTTTAAAAAGTGAAGAATGAGGAAGCATTGTGCCTTATCTATTGGCAGATTTTTTGTCAATTTATATTAGGTAAATCTGAAAATATTGCTGTTGTGATGGTTCAGAGGATTCTTGAAAGAGATGCTAAAAAATTATTTGCTTCATGCTCAAAAACTGACTGGCCTTGTTCTTGATTATACATTTTAACTTTTAATGGATAAATAAAGATCATGACTTACATAGTTACTGTTAATCATGGATAAAACGAAAAAAAAAACGAGGTTATTGGAACTTGGTGCCGATATTACCAAATCATCTGAACATTTTCAACAAAGAAAATAATTTTTTAATTAACTGTAAACATTTCTTGGAGACCACAAATGCAAGTAAAAAGCAGTTATGGTTATTTCAATCTTCAGATTACTTCGGAATATGTTGATCATTGAAAATGTTTGAGCTGATATGGATTGAAATCCATATCAACTCAGTTATCAACTTAGTTATTCAATGAATTGAATAACTAATAATTGTTCTGAAATCTAACCTCATCCAAAAAATTTGAGTGCTGATTCTCACCTAGCATCACCTGTGATTTGTGATTAAGAAGTTCGCACAAGTAGCTTTATGAAATTCATTGGAATGATATTGATGTGTTTTGTAGATTTAATTTTTCAAGGAAACTTCTTAGGAACACACCCTTCTTTTGTTAATGTGACACTCTGGTCAATGATATTAATATTTTCATTTTGTTCACATGAAATTCTAAGGCTTCAAATTGCTAGTACAAAATACCTGAAAAAATCTCATTGAGAATTACATTGTACCCCAACTTCGATGGGTACAATGGAATTTCATTTTATATGTAAGATCTCGTTTTTAATAATGCTTAGAGAGTAGGATGATGAATTTGAATAATCAACGATGAGATATAGTGAATAAAATTTATGATACTATGAAACGGTGAGTACTTCAAATGAGGATTCGATAAGTAGGTAAATATAAAGGAAAAATGTGAAATTCTTGTTCCAAATAGAAAACAAAAAAGAAATGAACTATATTTATTTTCTTGATCACTTGAATTCCATTTGTTTCTATCACGATCAACTGGACAAGTTATACCAGGCCTTGCAACAGTGGTGCTCCATTTCTCCTTTTTCGTTTCTCACAATTGCAATCTCTCAAGTTATTCTAATCGTTTATTCAAATGTTTTTCGTAACTACTGAGGAACAAAGAATCAGATCATACCTACTGAAATTCTACTATATTCCATTTAAATTATATTGGCAGTTGGGTTTATTATGCCCTACAACCTATTTCTCTATTATTCCTGGCTGCATTGATTTGAATGAATTTCATTCTGAACTGCAACTACTAATTCCATTGAACTTTAAAAGCTCAGATAACTAATGTTCGCCACTCACGAAGCGTTTTTTCGAGCGTTTGGTAGCAGGCGTTCAAGAGATTCCGGTCGGGCAGTCAAGTTCATTCTCTGATTTACAGTCGTGCGGTCGTGTCCCGAGCTGCCCGACTGGAATCTCTTGAACGCCTGCTACCAAATGCTCGAAAAAACGCTTCGTGAGTGGCGGGCATAATATATCTTTATCATCATTGCATAAAGATTAGTAGAAGGAGAACCGCAGTTTCGTTCAAATAATTTTGAAATTAGATGACGCTACCGTCGAATGATTCTTCACAGTAAAGTTAAAGTTTATCGTAAACGATAAAAAACAGTACGAGAACAGAAAACTACATATTTTTATATTTGTGCCTGTATGTACACGCTAATCTATGAAATACTTTAAGGATTCATTTGCGGTTTTCGAATTGGGCGAAGATAAGCTTAGAGCAATAAAGCTTTAAGCAATTAAGTTTTTTTCGTTGGAATTGGATGAAAGTAAAAAAAGTTATAGTCATTAAAATATAATGTTTTAATGAGCAAAGTCGTGTGCACATACTAGTTTTGAATAAACATAAAAACTAAATTTCAACTAGGTCGGACCTATCGGAAACAGGGTCTCCTTTTTTGATATTTGTCTGAATTTTCTATGAATAATCATAAAATTTTTATTGCGTCACCAAAAGGTGACGCAAGCTGGGATCAAGCTGGGAATTATTGATTTGACTTCACCCACAAAATTTAAACTTGGTCGAATCTTGTTTTTTTTATATTCTGCACGAATTTGCTATGGTTTTCTTATAGTATAATTTTTTTTTTTACCTCCAAATACATAATTCTAATTGTAGTTGAGAAAATAAAATTCCGAAATTATTGGGTATGAATTTTCCCCATTAACGAACCTGACAACGAGATTCGAGTAATCATGTTCACGGAAGGACATAATTGAATTTGGTCCTATTTTTCTTGTTATATGAAGTTCATTTCTCCTTTTCTCAAATACTGTATTTTGCTATGACAAATAAATTATTGATTGATTGAATTTGACTCCAAATTATTCATCAGTAGATCAAATAAAATCGTTTGAGAACAATATTGGCAAAAAACTCAGAATTCTAGACTTTCAATTGGCGTGAGATGTCTAGAAATGCTAGAGTGTCCACTGATTAGATATATACTGAATTGACCAGATATCTATGCTTAATTCAGCAGGGTGCTAACTTTTTCAAGAGGCAGTGGTCACATCTTCACACATTCAAGACAAACCTATGTTACACTGAACTCTTGAATGATAAATTTGTTGTCAGGAAAATCAAAGGAATTTTTTTTTCAAATATTGAAATAACGTTTATCTCTTGCTCTAGCTAGCACTACCTAAATGTTATAGGTGAAGTATATAAATGATTTATCAGAAGGTTGACAAGTTGATTAAAATCAATTGTGTGGTAGAAAAATTTTTCCCATTTTTATATTTCTGAAGTACTCATCAGTTTCAACTTTCACTGAAACGTAGAATAAGTGTGATTTAAAAAATCAGACGACAAAAAAAGATTACTAAACTAAATTGAACTATAGAGATAGACTGAAAAATTCTAATTTTGAAATTTAAAAGATAATACGCTGATTGTGAGGTACCTAATAAGTATGTTGATAAATCAGTGATTTAGTACAACAATATTAGTAGTAATGTTAATATTAAACAGGGTTACTGATGCAAATTTCGATTTGTGGAATTTACTGCCATGTGTACGCATAATCATATATTCTTTCATAAGATATATTTTTTTAATTAATTCAAGGTTTCAGATATGTTGATGAAGAACCTAACGGCAAAAATGTCTTTAGAATTAGAAAATTAAGATCAATGTTACAATCTCAACTATTGAAAGTAACTTTAAGATTAAAGTAATTGACAGAAATAGATAATTGAATCAATAAGTATTGGAAGATTTTGAATAGGTATATAGAATTTATGCAAATTATAAAATGAATATTTGCTTGAATTTACTGCGATGCTTGTTCCTAACATGATATAGCAAGTGATAACTTAGATGAGTTCACAAATAAATTTTAAAAAACACAATACAATTTGATGTTTATGTATATACTAAATCTATTGATATGTTTAACAAAAACAGTTGAATCTTCGTGAATCTGTATGTATTTGATGAGTGGACTAGATAATGCTAAAAGTGAATTTCTGTTGGCAGGTAAATAGGTGAACATGATATAGTAATAGATATGCTTGAAATAGATTTAGGATGAAGAAAGCTCATTTTTTCAAAATGGATGGAACATTTAGAGAACGAGATAAATAATGAGTGAAATGGCCAAGGAAATATTTCAAATAAATAGTTGTGATTTTTCGAAAAGTATTCTGCAGTTTTCATTAACAATTTTTTGTAGTATCGTAGTGGTCTTATCAATATTTTTTTTTCACTTATCGCTTTTTTGTAAACAGAAAGTTCATGAATTAAGAATATACACAATTATTGATAGTCAATTTCGATATTTCACCCTATAGAATAATTGCATTGAGTAAGTGGTAAAGAACATCTGAAAATCCACTAAGGCGTTACGATCATTTATATTTGTAAATTTTAAGACAGAAAGATTACTGATGAAGCTGGAATGGTATGATATTGTTGATATTATTGTGGTAACTCCGCTAGCTCGAGAGTTGGCACCGTACGCTGAGCAAATCTCGGTATAACGGCAGCGCTTGGGACATAAACCCAACCGTAAACTTCCCACGCTCGGCTCTGGAGGTGGTAGGTGATATGACATTGACCACTAAGTTGTCATACTGATGTTTCAATCAGTGGTCCCGGGATGAAACACCGCAATTCTCCGAGAGTGACCATAAAAATTGGTTGAGAACGCCTTGTCAAATGTTTAACTCTGTACTGTGGAAGTTCTAGAACTTTTATGTATATGCATGAAAATTTAAATTTTATATATTTTTGAAATAGTGGCAAATTAACCTTTGACTTGTCGTTGCTAACAACATAAATAATGAAGCTGATTTTTAGTTATCTATCTTTACCCAAAGAATTTCGTTGAGAATTGTGTCCAATTTACTGTAAAAAGGTTTAGTCAAATAAAGCAAAAATTCAACATATGTGTTGTTTTATTCAATTTCAACTGATAAATCAAAACAACATTATTAGTTAAAAATATCATCGCAAATTTTGACAAAAACAATTAAGTGGATGTTGGACCTAAAATACGAGACGTTGCATTTAAATAGTAGTCTTAAAACTGTTGCAATATATTATTGATGTATTAAAGCTAACTGTAGAATCCGTAGAGGCGAATAGAACTATAAAAATGGAGTACTTACATTATTAATTGTGGGTCCCGAAAAGTCGATGTAATAATACTTACCATCAATTTGAAATCAATGCTTTCTAGTATTTGAATGTATTATTATTGCCAATATTCTGTTATTAACATCTAAAGTAACGTTTTTTTAGTGTAATTTCCTTTCTCGGTCTCTGTAGGCTATAAGAAACGACTTACTTTTTCTAATACAGGTTTTTTCAATAAAAGGTTTCATTTTGAATAGCCCGCTATCTGGACAGCTATGACTTTTGAAGATGTCAGCTGTCATCTTATTTTTTGACATGTAAAAACTACGCCATTACTCAAAATAGAACGATATTCGCTTCAATAACGCATTGAAATTTTTAAAATTCACAACAAAATTGGTGAAAATTGTGCAGTTACAGTTAGTAAATTTAAAAAGCACTTTTTGGCCGTTGTGAAGCACCTTCTCGGCTGGCAATAGTGGAACTGGTGACAATTTTTGAGTAGTTGAGACAAGTTAGTACTCGAAGTATGCATTGCTCAAAAAAACTGAGAATAAATAAATAAATAAGCTCGTTGTGTTGAAGGAAGCCTAGGTTTCTCGATTTCTCGTCGATCCTCGAAATCAGGCATTTCACAAATTATATTACATTGTACGATGAATGATGATAAGACCTATGTATATTAATTCGGTGATCTTTAACAGGTTTCTAGGACAGGGATATATTCACAAAACCAACTTTCTGTAAAAAAGGCCAACTAGTTTCGACTTTATTTCAAAGTCTTCATCAGGGCTCTGAAATGGAACAACAAGAACTACAATCAAATACAGATGCACGAAATTACAACATTAAAAGTTAAAATCTTATTTTTAAAATCTTTACAAACATATAAATTCAGAAAGTCAGGAAACATGTTAGAAAAATATCGTGTTTGAACTAGAGTTGTCGACTTACATTTTCACTTTGTGTGGTTCCGTTGTCAACAATTAAAATGTTGGAAACGATAACAACTGCTTGCATAAAGGACTTTTAAAAAACTGAGGTTAGCATATCAGTTGTTTATGGAGTTTGCGCGTTTAATCTTGGTTGTGTCATGAACGGGTTGGTCAGAGAAAGTTGATCAATCGTTCACTTATCTCCGGTTGAGATGCTCTTTGAACCCCTGGAAGAGCGGTTTTCCAGAGGTCTCGGAGAATTAATAATTATGTAAATTCACTAAGATGTTATGTGAGTCCGGCCCGTCGCTTCAATGGACAGGTCTTTTTAGTTGACCTTCTTTCTCTAGGGACAGGATTAGTTTACTGGGTCAATAAGAGTCGATTTAAATTTTAAGACTAAATATAATTGTTCAGGTTCCAAGTACCTAAAAAACTTTCATTTTTCTTTCTTTAATTTCAGACTTAAATTTATTTTAGTTAATTTTGGTTTGTGGAATGAGAATGTTTTGTTGGAAGAAATTCAAGTTTTATTTCAATTTTTCGCGCGCATGTGTTGGTCAAATTTAATACCATACCTGCAGCGAACACATGTGGAAGAAGCAAGAGAGAAGTTTTGAGTTTTGGGTTTTCGATGTGCTGCAGAGAGAAAATATAAAATTTCTACAATTACCAGTGATTTCGACATTGTTAATGATCAGGATTGTGCCTTAAAATAGCAGGATAATTGAGGTTTACAAACAATCAGTGAAGGTAGGTCGATTTGACCAGTACTCGATTTATTTTCATTATTTTTTATACAGTCCATTAAATTCATAAATACGCCTCAGTCGGCGACATTGGTCCAATCAGAGCCGAATTTTCTTTTAATAGACGTTCTCATTTCAAAATTCCATCGTTTCAAATTGAAAATATTCATTTAATTTTGTTTTGCATTTGATAAGCAGCGGAAAGAGCATCAGAACTCTGTCCCATATTTCTCTTATCATAACTGCACATCTGTTTCATGTTATCTTGAATATTTTCATGATCGTCGTCAGTACGAGAATTTTACGATTGTTTTCATCCGGAAAATAAATTGTTTTTCATTTTTCAGACAATTTAATTTTATTTGCATACAAATATTTTGGTGAAGAATAAATATATTGAGGATAGACTCATTATATCATTGTTTTCTTTTTTTATTATCACGTCTTTGCAGAATATCGAATTTTATTCATTCATTTCGATAAAATGAGTGTCAATAAATTGAAACAAGCAAAAGCCTTGCGCCAACTTCAAATAGATGAAATCTTGGAAATACTAGCGCTCGCCCAACTTGCTGTAACTGATCAAAGTTTGCACGTTCGATTTAATTTGCGGTGTTCCAATTTAGATGATATTCTCGAAGAATTTAAAACAATGCATAATTCGATTATCTCCATTTTGTCAACAATCTAAAATCCAGATATGATCGCTGAAAAGGAGATAAAAACTAGCTTTATGCATAATTTCTTTACTGTCAAGACCATTTACACTAATTTATTCAACGAAGAAACCTCCTCGAATATTGATACAACGTCAACAACGCCAAATGTCAAGCTTCCAAAAATTTCTTTACCGACATTTGATGGAAGTTATAAGAATTGGCCTACTTTTTTCGACATTTTTAATAGTTTGATTCACACAAATTCCACCTTATCAGATATTGATAAATTTCAATATTTACTCAGTTCGTTGTCTTCTGAAACGAGAAATCTTCTGAAGGGATATCAGTTAACAAAAGAAAATTATCAATTAGCTTTCGAAACGTTAACTGAAAGATATCAAAACAAGAGGCTTTTAGCAAATTCTTTTTGGAAGGAAATATGTAACGCACCTAAACTAACCAATGAGTCAGTGGATGGTCTGAGAAATTTATTAGCAATATTTTCGGAGAATTTAACAGCTTTGAAAAATCTTAATTTGCCTATTGAAGATTGGGATTTTATTCTTTTTCATTCGCTCATACAGAAATTAGATATAGCAACAATTAAGAGATTTGAGCTGCAAGAATGTTCCACAGAAATTCCTTCGTATCGTGCTCTTTATAAATTTCTCAAAAATCAATGTATTTCTTTAGAGTCACTTAAGTTCTCGGTTTCACAACGCGTGAATGCATCATCAAGTGATAAGCCTTATGAAAAAAGTTCAACATTTCTTACTCAGTCAAATTCGCCGAACAAATTTTCATGCAGCTATTGTAATGCTAACCATTAAATTTATAAATGCTCTTCTTTCCTCAATGAACCTCCATCAGCAAGATTGCAAATCGTTAAAGACAAAAATTGGTGTATTAACTGCCTTCATTCGGGACATAGAGTATCGGGGTGTTCGTCGAAATCTACTTGCCGTCATTGTCATAAGAGTCATCACACATTGTTGCATTTAGGGACAATTGATCCATCTCCTGAAACAATTGATCCTTGTAATGAAATTCCATCTACTTCCATGGTATGCCGCTCTCAAGTGTTAACAAACATATCTGCATCGCCAGCTACTGTGTTGCTAGCTACTGCGCGGGTTGAAGTCTTAGATGCTCGAGGTCAATATCAAAATATTCGCATTCTTTTAGATCCAGGCTCCCAAACGAATATAATCACACAAAAATGCGTAAAAAGGTTAGGACTTGAATGTTTTAAAACCCCTCTTGCTATCTTTGGCCTTGGTGAAACATCAGCATCTGTTTCTGATTCCATAACATGTACAATTCGTCCGATAGGGTCCATAAATCCATCTTACACTATTGATGCAGTCGTATTGCCGAAGATTTGTTCTAATATGCCTAACAACTTTCTACCCTACCATGAGTGGTATTCTCTTTCTAATATCAAACTGGCTGACCCAACCTTTCATTCTCCTGGTCCAGTTGATATGCTAGTAGGAGCAGCTATCTTTCCTCTCATTCTGAGAACAGGTCGTTTGCCAGGTAATCTGAAACAACCTTCTGCGTTACAAACTGTATTCGGTTGGATATTGATGAGAAACACCTCTAGTCCATCAGCTCTAGCTCTTTTCACTTAACAGCTAATTCTGTAATTGACTCAACGCTTAGACAATTTTGGGAAATTGAAGAAATTCCTAAATCTGAAATTTTTTCACCAGATGATGCCCTGTGTGAGAAGATATTTGACGATAATTACTCTCGTGATTCAACAGGTCATTACACGGTTATGTTACCCTTCAAAGAAGGGATAAACAAATCCTTTGGAGATACATATACCATGGCCTTGCGACGTCTGTTTTCACTGGAACGAAGATTCAAAACCTCTCCTGATTTCTATAACGAGTACAAGTTGTTCATGAAAGATTACCTCGATTGTGGTCACATGACTTTACTCCCAAATGCCAGTCCATCTGTTGACGAATATTATATACCACATCATGCTGTTATCAACCGAAATAGTCCTTCTACAAAACTTAGAGTAGTGTTTGACTCCTCAGCGAAGGTTTCAGGCAATGTGTCCCTGAATGAGATTCTTTTGACCGGTCCAAAGCTCCAGAAAGATGTGATGGCTCTTCTGCTCAATTTTCGGTTTTATAAGGTTGTTTTCACTGCTGACATCAAACAAATGTACAGGCAGATTCTCGTTCACCCATCACATAGACGATTTCAGCGAATTCTTTTCAGATTCTCTCTCTCAGATCCAGTTCGAGTATACGAGTTGAACACTGTTACGTATGGTGTTGCTTCATCTCCCTATATAGCTCTTCGGACGTTGAAACAATTATCTTCTGATGAGGCGATGGCTTTTCCTTCAGCGGTGAGCGTTTTACGGTCCGAAACATATGTAGATGACATCTTATCAGGTGGAGATAGCTTGGAGGAGGCTCGAGGTTTGCAGGACGAGTTGATTTCTTTATTGAGGCGTGGTGGATTTGAACTCAGAAAATGGTCCAGTAACAGAACTGAGCTAATAGATCATTTTCCTCCAGATCATCGACATCAAGAATCGTTGAATTTCGATGATTCTGTATTGAAAATTCTGGGACTCAGGTGGTTTCCAGCCGGAGATCATTTCTCCTATGTTATAGATTCTATCGAAAGACCAGTTACAAAACGAACAATTCTTTCAGACTTGGCACGAATCTTTGACCCAATTGGTTTTCTGACACCATTCACTTTCCTGGCCAAACATCTCATCCAACACCTTTGGACTCTAGGTCTGCAGTGGGACGATGTTCCTCCATCGGAACTAACGGATCGTTGGAATCAATGTAAATCCGAGTTGCAGGTTCTTTCCACTCTGCGAATACCACGCAGAATCTTCACTCAATCATTTACTAAATGTGAAGCCCACGGATTTGGGGACAGCAGCGAGAAGGGGTATGCCGCTGTTGTTTACTTCCGATTTATCAATCCAGATGGTTCAATAAATATTTCTTTGATTGGCGCAAAGTCTCGGGTTTCACCAATCAAACGCATTTCTTTACCTAAGTTGGAGTTATGTGCCGCTCTTCTCCTTTCAAAATTACTTTCCTTCATAATAAAATCATATGGACCCTCATTGAAAGTGGATGAAATATTCGCATGGTCAGACTCCACCGTGGTTCTTCATTGGATCAAGTCATCGCCCTATCGCTGGAAGAGTTTCGTGAGCAATCGTACCTCCCAAATTCAGGAATTAGTTCCTCCTGATCGATGGTATTATGTGAAGTCTCAAGATAATCCGGCAGATTGTGCCTCTAGAGGCATGTCTCCGTCTGGTTTACTCGACCATTCCTTATGGTGGGCGGGACCTCCTTGGCTTCAGTCCAAGGATCCAATAGGAAAACCTGGTGATCCAAAAATTGAAGAAATGCTAACTGGAGAAGAACGGCAGGTTGTTTTATCAACCTTCGCCTCATCCGACGTATTTGACGATCTTATAATGAGATATTCCTCTTTCTTTAAACTTCAACAGGTTGTAATTTATCTATTTCGTTTTTCCTTCAATCTCAGAAGTCCTCACTCCAAACGAATCGGTAGTATCTTATCCGTGGAAAGAAAACAAGCTCTCAATTTTCTCATTAAATGTGTTCAGCAAAGAGTTTTTGGTGAGGAAATTCAAAATCTTCGATTAAACCGTCCTATTACCGTGAAATATCTTCAAAAACTCAATCTCTTCATTGGAGATGATGACATTTTGAGAGTGGGTGGTCGATTAACGTTTTCTGGCCTTCAGTATGACCATAAATTTTCAGCAATATTGCCTAATAAACATTTGTTCACGGATATATTCATTCAACATTTTCATCGGTTGTACCTTCATCCCGGTTCACAAACGTTACAGTTTCTTCTATCCCAGCAAGTTTGGATTTTGTCTGCAAGAAAGGCTATTCGTAGAGTTACTTCCAAATGTCTCGTTTGCTTCCGCTCCAATCCCAAACCTCTACAGCCCTTGATGGGCAATCTTCCATCGTACCGCGTCAATCAATTAAAGCCCTTTCAATGTGTAGGAGTCGATTTTGGCGGTCCTTTTCTTGTTACGATGTCAAAAGGTCGGGGCATCAAATCAACTAAATCGTATATTTGCCTCTTTGTGTGCTTTTCGACAAAAGCTCTGCATTTAGAACTAGTGTCAGATTTGACTAGTGAGGCATTTCTGGCTGCTTTAAAAGGTTCATTGCGCGCAGAGGTAGGTGCACTAGAATTTTCAGTGACGGTGGCAGTAATTTCAAGGGTGCTCAGAGAGAACTCATTTCATACATGAAGTGCGCTGTGGAAGCAGAGAAAATAGACTGGGATTTCAATCCTCCTTCAGCTCCTCATTTTGGAGGGTTGTGGGAAATCGGTATTAAATCTGTTAAATCACATCTATACAAACTGATTGGTGATCAAATTCTTTCTTATGAGGAGATGTATACCGTGCTGGTTCAAATCGAGGCGGTCTTGAACTCCCGACCACTTTGTCCTCTCAGTACAGATCCAAATGACTTATCGGTACTCACTCCGGGGCATTTTCTCACACTGGCTCCTATTTCCGATATTCCTGAGCCTGACTTATCCAATGTGTCCCTCAATAGATTATCTAGGTGGCAGTTGATCACTCGGTTGCATCAAGATTTCTGGAAAAGGTGGCATGTCGAATATTTGAATACGTTGCAACAACGGACCAAACGGTTCACACCACGAGATTCCCAATTATCTGTGGGACAACTTGTGTTGATCAGGGATGAGCAACTGCCTCCTCGACGTTGGCGCATGGCTCGCGTGATTGATGTCCATTTGGGCAAGGACGGTATAGCACGAGTGGCTACCGTTCGCACTGTTAGCGGTATTCTGCATAGACCGGTAGTAAAATTGTGCCCTCTTCCGGGGCAAGCATGAGCATATAAAATAATGCTATTTTAGGTGGGCGGAATGTTCAGGTTCCAAGTACCTAAAAAACTTTCATTTTTCTTTCTTTAATTTCAGACTTAAATTTATTTTAGTTAATTTTGGTTTGTGGAATGAGAATGTTTTGTTGGAAGAAATTCAAGTTTTATTTCAATTTTTCGCGCGCATGTGTTGGTCAAATTTAATACCATACCTGCAGCGAACACATGTGGAAGAAGCAAGAGAGAAGTTTTGAGTTTTGGGTTTTCGATGTGCTGCAGAGAGAAAATATAAAATTTCTACAATTACCAGTGATTTCGACATTGTTAATGATCAGGATTGTGCCTTAAAATAGCAGGATAATTGAGGTTTACAAACAATCAGTGAAGGTAGGTCGATTTGACCAGTACTCGATTTATTTTCATTATTTTTTATACAGTCCATTAAATTCATAAATACGCCTCAGTCGGCGACAATAATAAAGAAAATCAAAAATATCCAAAATTACAATATTCCTTCAATTTCTATGTTGACTCAACGGCCAAAACTTAAAAAAAAAACAAAGAATGTCTCAAATAATCTGTTATTCAAACAAACGAAACAATAAACCAACTTTGAATTTGGGAGAATCGGGACTACTCAAATAAACTCATTTTTATCGAAAAAAAAAACATTCCAACATCAACAAATAAAATAAAAAGTAAATAGCCAAAAGACTTGCCCTTATCTCACGATGCTAGGTGAGTATTTTAGGCCCTGCCTAAACCTAGTTTTAATTTTTCCAAACTGTTCACTCGAAAACGTGTAATTCCTTATATAACACTTCACTCCCGATCCGCGAACTCCGATCTAACCTAATTTATTCCAAAACAGATTCTAAACTTTGTCCCAAAAAAAATTAATCCCTAATTTTTTATTTCTGACCTAATTCTTCCTTTCTCAGAGCCAAAACAATCCCTTTTCCTAAATACTTAAAATCTCGAAAATTTACCGTCTATTCAACTTATCCTTATTAAATATTACTCTGATATTGAAAAGAAATTGCTTGGCTCTAAGTCCGGTTTCGCGACCGACGTTCTAATTCTCAACCCTTCTCAATAAGAGTCCCTAAGCGATACTGAATAAAAACTTCAATCTCAACAAAATCGCAACATCGTACTTATCTAAGACCGCCCCAACAATTCCTCAAGATACCATGTCAATTAGATCATTGGTTAGAACATTTTTTATCTTTTTTCAATAAGAGTCCTTACCTCTACTTCAAATTACATTTTTCTGTCGATCTCAGCAAGAAACATACTTCAACTCCGCCTAAGACCTTTTTGCTGCGTCATCTTGAGAACGACCCAGACGGTTTTTCGCATGTATCGAACTCAGATAATAATAATAATAATAAGTTTATTCATCCATTAAGACACCATACAATAGGTATATAGGATAAGTCAACATGAAAAAAAAAATTTACATAGAAGCTTAAATCTAAGACAAAATATCAATACAATATTCCCCAACTGAATAATAACATTTCTTCAACAAAATTTCCTTTACTTCAAGTTTGAATTTACGTTAGTCCAGTGATTTCACAGAAGATGGTAAATGATTGAATAACTTAATGCTCTGATAAAGTGGAGAGCATTCAAATTGTTGAGTTCGGTGCTTAGGCACTAAAAGAATCTGTGAATTCCTGGTCTTGTATTCATGGTTGCTGAATAGTCTTGTCCAGTTTTTTTCATTTTCCTTTGCATACACAAGACATTTCAAAATATAAATGCAAGGTAAGGGCAATAACCTATTTGCATTAAATACTGGCCGACAACTTGTTCGAGAACTCAAATTAAATATTTTTCTTATTATTCTTTTCTGTGCAATGAAGATTCTTGAGATATCCACACAGCTGCCCCACAAAATAATATTGTACGTTAAATGGCAATAAACCAGGCTATAATAAATGTCTAATAGTGAACCAACAGGTAGTACATTTTTAACTCTTAGTATTGCAAAAAAAGTGGTGTTGAGTTTTTTGCAGAGATAATCAACATGGGTAGTCCAACTTAGATTTCGGTCTATATAGACACCCAGGAATTTGGTACATTCACTTGGAACAATGGTGTCCTCCATATAACGAATTCTCAAATTACCCCTCTCGAAATTTTTCAGGCCGAAGTAAACGCACACCGTCTTATCTACATTCAACATCAACCTATTCGAGTGACACCAATTCACAAATTGTTTTACAAGGGTCTCACAAGCTACTTGTAATTCCCCACAGTTCCGGGCCGGAATAACAATCGAAGTGTCATCCGCAAACAGTGTCAGCAACAGGCACGTTAAATGATGAGGCAAATCATTGATAAATAATAGAAACATTAACGGTCCCAGCACGGAGCCCTGGGGAACGCCAAGGTCCACACATAAGTTGTTATCCAGACACGCGTAAACAGATTCTACAAACGAAAGTGCAGCTGTCTGGGTTGACCGACCAGTACGAAAACCATGCTGAGCCGAATTAAGCAATTTGAATTTATCCAAATAATCCATTATTCTAGTGAGGACAATCTTCTCGAAAACTTTGGAGAATACACTAAGTAGAGATATAGGCCGGTAATTGGTTATCTCATTCACGTCACCCTTTTTGTAAATGGGAACAACTATTGATTTTTTTAAAATTTTAGGAAATTTACCTGTACTGATGGAAAGGTTTATTAAGTGAGCAAAGTGTTCACAAACAACGTCAGCAACTGATTTCAAAATTTGAACCGAAATGCAATCAACACCAGTGCTTTTTTTATTTTTCAACTTTTTTATTGTTTCCAACACCTCATCCTTAGAAACGGGATAGAAAAAGAAATTGTTGCATGATAATGGTGATGTAGTGCAAGAAACAGATAGATCACCATCATAACATGAGTTTAACTTAGATCTTGCTACTGAAGAGAAATAACGACCGAATATATCAACCAACTCAATTGGATCGTCATGTGTTATTCCATTGATATTAATACAAATAGGATTACTATTTTTTATGCCTCTTGTTGTTAAAGTATCAACCATTGTCTGATTTTTCAATCATCGAACAATGAAAACTGAGTTTGGTTTTTATTATAAGCTTGTTATGTTGGTTTTTCGCTCTTCTATACATTTCAAGAATGTCTGGCGAACCTATATTCTTGTAAAGCCAGTATAAATTATTTAAATTCCGCTTGCTACTTTTAATTTCAGTGGTAACCCACTTTTTCCTATTATTGCCTGAATACTGTCGCATAAGAGGACAACACTGTCAAGACTAAGTCATTCTAATCTAAATTATTTTTCTTATCCGTAAAAAATATATCGATTTCACCAACGCCGTGAGACGGTAACTAAGAAAAGCATTGATTGGAAAATAAAACATCCTTATGCTAAGATAAGATCAGTTTACATAAGTCGCGATCACTCTTTTGAATTTAACGTATATTGCCTCGGCATAATAATTGTAATAATTTCGATAATTTCCAAATATCCGATTTACTACAGTTGGACAACAACTTCTATCAATCTTTCATTTTTCCTATTAAATAATAGTACGCGGTATTCAAATTGTCTATGTCATTTCTCTTATTGATGGAATTTTTGTCCGGTTTTATGGATATCATCTCATGTAATAACCGTTTCTTTAAATTGGTCTACCTACCTAATATTCCTACTGAGCCTGGATCGAAATTAAATGAATGAAGGAGATTTCTTACGTGCTCCGCTAATGCAGTATTATTTTCTTTTTTGTTCTTCAACAACATCCTCAATCCATTGAAGAACAAAAAAGAAAATAATACGGGAAATAGTCGGCAACTGCCGGACGGATTGTCACGGCAGAGGCCGCTGCTACGGTCCTTGCAGAACCTTCCGAATTATCCTGCTTTTGCGAAGCTGAGATTATGTCCTTATCCAGGCAGAGTCTTTGGGTATTCTCAATCAAGTGTCTCTCTACCATACCATTCACCGAGATGATCATAGGCAGGACACTGACCGACTCAAGAGCGTACATTTTCCGTAGTTGGAACGCCAGATCTGTGTACTTGGTGACCTTCTCCGAGTAGGCCCTTGTGATGTTATCGTCCGCGGGTATGGTGAATTCTATCAAGAGACATGTTTTCCTCACCTTGTCGAATAGAGTGATGTCTGGCCTATTATGGGCAACTGCTCTGTCTGTTACCAACGTGCCGTCCCAGTACATATTATAGGTGGCGTTCTGCAGAAGTGCTTTTGGCACATATAGGTGCTGCTGGAGTTCGTCCTGGATAAGCCCAAGTTTTAGCGCCATTTGCTGATGGTAAATCTTCGCCATTGAATTATGTCTCCCAAGGTAGTCTTTTGGGGCCAGGATCGGGCACGAAGAGGTAAGATGCTGAATCGACTCCGGTCTCTGAGAGCATTTGCGGCATCGGTCGGTGGGGATGTTTTGCTGAGCTATGTGCTTTAGATACATCCTTGTCTGCATCACCTGATCCTGGATCGCCAAGAGCCGTCCCTCCGTCTCGGGGAAAAGGTAGCCCGCGCGCAGGTAAGTGAGAGACTCCACTTTATTGACATCTCTACTCTCCAGGAGACCAGGGTATCTGCCGTGCAAGGCCTTGCTCCTCCACTCCTCTATCAACCCCTCCTGAGGACGTCTAGTGTCCTGATGTGATGACTCTGACAACCTCAGCGGTGAAAGCCTATCATCGGCTTCACGGATGGCAGAAAAGAAAGGTGAGTTGTCCCCGAGGAAATATGCTCTGAGCGATATGATGTCTCTCTCATGAACCGACTCAAGGTTAAGGAGCCCTCGTCCTCCATGTTGGCGTGGGAGGTAAAGACGGATGGTCGAAGAGTGAGGATGGTGCACTCCGTACCTTGTGAGCATAGTCCTTAAGCCTCTGTCAATTTCCCGCAGTTCAGTCACGGACCAGGTCAGAACGCCGAACGAATACGTTATGCTAGGCACAGCCCAGATGTTAATTGCCGTGAACAGAGATTTAAAGTTGAGTTTTGACTTGAGGAGGAGACTCACCCTTTTATATAATTTTTGTTTGAAGAGCTCCTTCATCTCAGAGGTTCGGATTTCTAGCGCCTGATTTATTCCCAGATACTTGTAGGAGTCGTGTTTGTTCAAATTGGGGATCGTCATCTGATTCATAAGCGGCGTCGTCTGTCTTGTTTCCTGTATTCTTCCCCTCCTGACCTCCAGAGTCGCGCACTTTTCCACCCCCATTTGCATGCATATATATATATATATATATAAAAAAAATATATATATATATATATATATATATATATATATATATATATATATATATATATATATATATAAATATATATATAAATATATATATATATATATATATATATATATATATATATATATATATATATATATATATATATATATAAATATATATATAAATATATATATATATATATATATATATATATATATATATATTTATATATCGGGTGTCCCAAGGTGAGTGGCCTATTAGATTATTATGGAAACTATTGATGGTAAAGATTTCAAATTTTGTGGATAGATATTTGGCCATGTAAGGTACATTTTTGAAATAATTTCACATTTCCAGTGTTGCCGGATGTACGACAATTTGGCAACAACTTTGTTATTTTGAATGGGACATCCGGTATTTCTATTTTTTTTATGATACTCCATAAAATATTGAATCTATTCACTCTTACTTTTCCATCCCTATCTTCGAGCGTTTTTGAGTTATTAATTATTTTTCGAAATTTTAGATCGAATTGGCGTATTACGAAAATGACTCTAGTTCGCTCAATATTTGAGATTTGAGTCAGAAATTTTGCAAGTCGTTAAATATTGATCTGATTTGTGTCACTGCTTCTGAATTATGGTTGTCAATAATACAGGATGGACCAAAAAAAATCATCATTTGCCAAGTCACAAAATTGTAAAAAAGTCTGTGTAAGTGAATAGAAGAATTGTAGAATGTGTTGAACTGATTCCAAAAATTGAAAAATATACTAGGGGTCTAATTTGAAAAAATCGACTTTTTTACAATTTTGTAACTTGGCAATTGATGATTTTTTTTGGTGCGTCCTGTATTATTGACAACCATAATTCAAAAGCAGTGACACAGATCAGATCAATATCTAACGACTTGCAAAATTTCTGACTTAAATCTCAAATATTGAGCGAGCTAGAGTCATTTTCGTAATACGCCAATTTGACCTAAAATTTCGAAAAATAATTAATAACTCAAAAACCGTCAAAGATAGGGATGGAAAAGTAAGAGTGAGTAGATTCAATATTTTATGGAGTATCATAAAAAAAATAGAAATACCGGATGTCCCATTCAAAATAACAAAGTTGTTGCCAAATTGTCGTACATCCGGCAACACTGGAAATGTGAAATTATTTCAAAAATGTACCTTACATGGCCAAATATCTATCCAAAAAATTTGAAATCTTTACCATCAATAGTTTCCATAATAATCTAATAGGCCACTCACCTTGGGACACCCGATATATATATATATATATATTTATATATATATATATATATATATATATATATATATATATATATATATATATATATATATATATATATATATATATATATATATATATATATGCATGCAAATGGGGGTGGAAAAGTGCGCGACTCTGGAGGTCAGGAGGGGAAGAATACAGGAAACAAGACAGACGACGCCGCTTATGAATCAGATGACGATCCCCAATTTGAACAAACACGACTCCTACAAGTATCTGGGAATAAATCAGGCGCTAGAAATCCGAACCTCTGAGATGAAGGAGCTCTTCAAACAAAAATTATATAAAAGGGTGAGTCTCCTCCTCAAGTCAAAACTCAACTTTAAATCTCTGTTCACGGCAATTAACATCTGGGCTGTGCCTAGCATAACGTATTCGTTCGGCGTTCTGACCTGGTCCGTGACTGAACTGCGGGAAATTGACAGAGGCTTAAGGACTATGCTCACAAGGTACGGAGTGCACCATCCTCACTCTTCGACCATCCGTCTTTACCTCCCACGCCAACATGGAGGACGAGGGCTCCTTAACCTTGAGTCGGTTCATGAGAGAGACATCATATCGCTCAGAGCATATTTCCTCGGGGACAACTCACCTTTCTTTTCTGCCATCCGTGAAGCCGATGATAGGCTTTCACCGCTGAGGTTGTCAGAGTCATCACATCAGGACACTAGACGTCCTCAGGAGGGGTTGATAGAGGAGTGGAGGAGCAAGGCCTTGCACGGCAGATACCCTGGTCTCCTGGAGAGTAGAGATGTCAATAAAGTGGAGTCTCTCACTTACCTGCGCGCGGGCTACCTTTTCCCCGAGACGGAGGGACGGCTCTTGGCGATCCAGGATCAGGTGATGCAGACAAGGATGTATCTAAAGCACATAGCTCAGCAAAACATCCCCACCGACCGATGCCGCAAATGCTCTCAGAGACCGGAGTCGATTCAGCATCTTACCTCTTCGTGCCCGATCCTGGCCCCAAAAGACTACCTTGGGAGACATAATTCAATGGCGAAGATTTACCATCAGCAAATGGCGCTAAAACTTGGGCTTATCCAGGACGAACTCCAGCAGCACCTATATGTGCCAAAAGCACTTCTGCAGAACGCCACCTATAATATGTACTGGGACGGCACGTTGGTAACAGACAGAGCAGTTGCCCATAATAGGCCAGACATCACTCTATTCGACAAGGTGAGGAAAACATGTCTCTTGATAGAATTCACCATACCCGCGGACGATAACATCACAAGGGCCTACTCGGAGAAGGTCACCAAGTACACAGATCTGGCGTTCCAACTACGGAAAATGTACGCTCTTGAGTCGGTCAGTGTCCTGCCTATGATCATCTCGGTGAATGGTATGGTAGAGAGACACTTGATTGAGAATACCCAAAGACTCTGCCTGGATAAGGACATAATCTCAGCTTCGCAAAAGCAGGATAATTCGGAAGGTTCTGCAAGGACCGTAGCAGCGGCCTCTGCCGTGACAATCCGTCCGGCAGTTGCCGACTATTTCCCGTATTATTTTCTTTTTTGTTCTTCAATGGATTGAGGATGTTGTTGAAGAACAAAAAAGAAAATAATACTGCATTAGCGGAGCACGTAAGAAATCTCCTTCATTCATTTAATTTCGATCCAGGCTCAGTAGGAATATTAGGTAGGTAGACCAATTTAAAGAAACGGTTATTACATGAGATGATATCCATAAAACCGGACAAAAATTCCATCAATAAGAGAAATGACATAGACAATTTGAATACCGCGTACTATTATTTAATAGGAAAAATGAAAGATTGATAGAAGTTGTTGTCCAACTGTAGTAAATCGGATATTTGGAAATTATCGAAATTATTACAATTATTATGCCGAGGCAATATACGTTAAATTCAAAAGAGTGATCGCGACTTATGTAAACTGATCTTATCTTAGCATAAGGATGTTTTATTTTCCAATCAATGCTTTTCTTAGTTACCGTCTCACGGCGTTGGTGAAATCGATATATTTTTTACGGATAAGAAAAATAATTTAGATTAGAATGACTTAGTCTTGACAGTGTTGTCCTCTTATGCGACAGTATTCAGGCAATAATAGGAAAAAGTGGGTTACCACTGAAATTAAAAGTAGCAAGCGGAATTTAAATAATTTATACTGGCTTTACAAGAATATAGGTTCGCCAGACATTCTTGAAATGTATAGAAGAGCGAAAAACCAACATAACAAGCTTATAATAAAAACCAAACTCAGTTTTCATTGTTCGATGATTGAAAAATCAGACAATGGTTGATACTTTAACAACAAGAGGCATAAAAAATAGTAATCCTATTTGTATTAATATCAATGGAATAACACATGACGATCCAATTGAGTTGGTTGATATATTCGGTCGTTATTTCTCTTCAGTAGCAAGATCTAAGTTAAACTCATGTTATGATGGTGATCTATCTGTTTCTTGCACTACATCACCATTATCATGCAACAATTTCTTTTTCTATCCCGTTTCTAAGGATGAGGTGTTGGAAACAATAAAAAAGTTGAAAAATAAAAAAAGCACTGGTGTTGATTGCATTTCGGTTCAAATTTTGAAATCAGTTGCTGACGTTGTTTGTGAACACTTTGCTCACTTAATAAACCTTTCCATCAGTACAGGTAAATTTCCTAAAATTTTAAAAAAATCAATAGTTGTTCCCATTTACAAAAAGGGTGACGTGAATGAGATAACCAATTACCGGCCTATATCTCTACTTAGTGTATTCTCCAAAGTTTTCGAGAAGATTGTCCTCACTAGAATAATGGATTATTTGGATAAATTCAAATTGCTTAATTCGGCTCAGCATGGTTTTCGTACTGGTCGGTCAACCCAGACAGCTGCACTTTCGTTTGTAGAATCTGTTTACGCGTGTCTGGATAACAACTTATGTGTGGACCTTGGCGTTCCCCAGGGCTCCGTGCTGGGACCGTTAATGTTTCTATTATTTATCAATGATTTGCCTCATCATTTAACGTGCCTGTTGCTGACACTGTTTGCGGATGACACTTCGATTGTTATTTCGGCCCGGAACTGTGGGGAATTACAAGTAGCTTGTGAGACCCTTGTAAAACAATTTGTGAATTGGTGTCACTCGAATAGGTTGATGTTGAATGTAGATAAGACGGTGTGCGTTTACTTCGGCCTGAAAAATTTCGAGAGGGGTAATTTGAGAATTCGTTATATGGAGGACACCATTGTTCCAAGTGAATGTACCAAATTCCTGGGTGTCTATATAGACCGAAATCTAAGTTGGACTACCCATGTTGATTATCTCTGCAAAAAACTCAACACCACTTTTTTTGCAATATTAAGAGTTAAAAATGTACTACCTGTTGGTTCACTATTAGACATTTATTATAGCCTGGTTTATTGCCATTTAACGTACAATATTATTTTGTGGGGCAGCTGTGTGGATATCTCAAGAATCTTCATTGCACAGAAAAGAATAATAAGAAAAATATTTAATTTGAGTTCTCGAACAAGTTGTCGGCCAGTATTTAATGCAAATAGGTTATTGCCCTTACCTTGCATTTATATTTTGAAATGTCTTGTGTATGCAAAGGAAAATGAAAAAAACTGGACAAGACTATTCAGCAACCATGAATACAAGACCAGGAATTCACAGATTCTTTTAGTGCCTAAGCACCGAACTCAACAATTTGAATGCTCTCCACTTTATCAGAGCATTAAGTTATTCAATCATTTACCATCTTCTGTGAAATCACTGGACTAACGTAAATTCAAACTTGAAGTAAAGGAAATTTTGTTGAAGAAATGTTATTATTCAGTTGGGGAATATTGTATTGATATTTTGTCTTAGATTTAAGCTTCTATGTAAATTTTTTTTTTCATGTTGACTTATCCTATATACCTATTGTATGGTGTCTTAATGGATGAATAAACTTATTATTATTATTATTATCTGAGTTCGATACATGCGAAAAACCGTCTGGGTCGTTCTCAAGATGACGCAGCAAAAAGGTCTTAGGCGGAGTTGAAGTATGTTTCTTGCTGAGATCGACAGAAAAATGTAATTTGAAGTAGAGGTAAGGACTCTTATTGAAAAAAGATAAAAAATGTTCTAACCAATGATCTAATTGACATGGTATCTTGAGGAATTGTTGGGGCGGTCTTAGATAAGTACGATGTTGCGATTTTGTTGAGATTGAAGTTTTTATTCAGTATCGCTTAGGGACTCTTATTGAGAAGGGTTGAGAATTAGAACGTCGGTCGCGAAACCGGACTTAGAGCCAAGCAATTTCTTTTCAATATCAGAGTAATATTTAATAAGGATAAGTTGAATAGACGGTAAATTTTCGAGATTTTAAGTATTTAGGAAAAGGGATTGTTTTGGCTCTGAGAAAGGAAGAATTAGGTCAGAAATAAAAAATTAGGGATTAATTTTTTTTGGGACAAAGTTTAGAATCTGTTTTGGAATAAATTAGGTTAGATCGGAGTTCGCGGATCGGGAGTGAAGTGTTATATAAGGAATTACACGTTTTCGAGTGAACAGTTTGGAAAAATTAAAACTAGGTTTAGGCAGGGCCTAAAATACTCACCTAGCATCGTGGGATAAGGGCAAGTCTTTTGGCTATTTACTTTTTATTTTATTTGTTGATGTTGGAATGTTTTTTTTTTCGATAAAAATGAGTTTATTTGAGTAGTCCCGATTCTCCCAAATTCAAAGTTGGTATATTGTTTCGTTTGTTTGAATAACAGATTATTTGAGACATTTTTTGTTTTTTTTTTAAGTTTTGGCCGTTGAGTCAACATAGAAATTGAAGGAATATTGGAATTTTGGATATTTTTGATTTTCTTTATTATTGTCGCCGACTGAGGCGTATTTATGAATTTAATGGACTGTATAAAAAATAATGAAAATAAATCGAGTACTGGTCAAATCGACCTACCTTCACTGATTGTTTGTAAACCTCAATTATCCTGCTATTTTAAGGCACAATCCTGATCATTAACAATGTCGAAATCACTGGTAATTGTAGAAATTTTATATTTTCTCTCTGCAGCACATCGAAAACCCAAAACTCAAAACTTCTCTCTTGCTTCTTCCACATGTGTTCGCTGCAGGTATGGTATTAAATTTGACCAACACATGCGCGCGAAAAATTGAAATAAAACTTGAATTTCTTCCAACAAAACATTCTCATTCCACAAACCAAAATTAACTAAAATAAATTTAAGTCTGAAATTAAAGAAAGAAAAATGAAAGTTTTTTAGGTACTTGGAACCTGAACATTCCGCCCACCTAAAATAGCATTATTTTATATGCTCATGCTTGCCCCGGAAGAGGGCACAATTTTACTACCGGTCTATGCAGAATACCGCTAATAGTGCGAACGGTAGCCACTCGTGCTATACCGTCCTTGCCCAAATGGACATCAATCACGCGAGCCATGCGCCAACGTCGAGAAGCCTCTGTCAATTTCCCGCAGTTCAGTCACGGACCAGGTCAGAACGCCGAACGAATACGTTATGCTAGGCACAGCCCAGATGTTAATTGCCGTGAACAGAGATTTAAAGTTGAGTTTTGACTTGAGGAGGAGACTCACCCTTTTATATAATTTTTGTTTGAAGAGCTCCTTCATCTCAGAGGTTCGGATTTCTAGCGCCTGATTTATTCCCAGATACTTGTAGGAGTCGTGTTTGTTCAAATTGGGGATCGTCATCTGATTCATAAGCGGCGTCGTCTGTCTTGTTTCCTGTATTCTTCCCCTCCTGACCTCCAGAGTCGCGCACTTTTCCACCCCCATTTGCATGCATATATATATATATATATATATATATATATATATATATATATATATATATATATATATATATATATATATTTATATGTATTCTTCCCCTCCTGACCTCCAGAGTCGCGCACTTTTCCACCCCCATTTGCATGCATATATATATATATATATATATATATATATATATATATATATATATATATATATATATATATATATATATATATATGCATGCAAATGGGGGTGGAAAAGTGCGCGACTCTGGAGGTCAGGAGGGGAAGAATACATATAAATATATATATATATATATATATATATATATATATATATATATATATATATATATATATATATATATATATATATATATATGCATGCAAATGGGGGTGGAAAAGTGGTTTAAAAATCTCTCTAGAGTTGATATACCAAATAATGTTAAAACACTTCTCTCATTGGGTTCAAAATTCAGCCTACAAATTTCAACTAAGGACATTCCTGTGAATAAGTTGATTGCTGATGTTGAAGACATCCTTCAAAAAACCCAGAATACTAACCGCGATCTTTTGAGATCTAAAATAGCCAGTATTATAACGAATCACATTCATAATAATAAGGGTGCAAAAACATATACTGATAGAATTTATAACGAGACAAGATCTTTTTTAAAAAACAATGAAAATTTGTTAGTCCTCAACAGCGATAAGGGTTCCGTAACAGTGATAATAGAACGCGAAACTTACAAACAAAAAATGTATGAAATAGTAAATTCAGAGAGTTTTCGAACACTCCAAAAAGATCCAACTTTAACATTGCAAACTAAAAGTAATAATTATATCAAAAAGTTACAAGACCTAAATATTCTGAGTGCAGAAAGGGCAAAAGCTCTAAAATCCTATAATTCAGTTTGTCCTAAAATCTATGGCAATCCCAAATTGCACAAACGTGATTGTCCTTTACGTCCTATAGTGTCAAGTATAAACAGTCCAACCAGCAATATATCTATGTTTATGACAGAAGTGTTAACCCAAACTTATGATAGAGAAAATGAGTACTTTATAAAAGATACATTCGAATTTGCTACATTTGTCAATAATTTCAGGTTAGAGGAGGATTATGTCCTCATTTCTTCAGATGTTGTCAACCTGTTTGGCAACCTATGTGAGGAAGTTGTAGTAGATGTCCTTAATCAGAGATGGGGTAGTATTTCTAGAAACTGTGACATTCCTAAAGATCTATTTTTTGAAATTATCAGGTTCATACTTCGGAACAATTATTTCTCATTTGACAATCAGTTTTATATTCAAATATTTGGATGCGCCATGGGCTCGAAAATCAGCCCAATATTGGCTCAGTATGTCATGGATCATGCATTAGATATGTGTGTTCCAAAGTTGAGACACAAAATCGCCTTCATCAAAAAATTTGTTGATGATCTTATTGTAGCCTTACACAAACAAGACGTTGAAATTATATTGGAACAGTTCAATAGTTACAATCCGCATATACAGTTTACAATAGAGTTTGAAGACGAAAATAATTCTGTTAGTTTTTTAGATACGAGACTCTACAGAATTGATAATACTGTACATCTTGACTGGCATAGAAAGCAAACTGCTTCAGATAAATTAATACATTTCAAATCTGACCACCCTGTACAAATAAAAATAAATTGTATTAAAGAAATGAAAAATAGGGTGAACAAAATATGCCATCCCAGATTTTTGAAACGCTCCATTGACAAACTTTTTAATATTTTTGTTGAAAATGGGTACCCAAGAAAAATGATTTCCAAGCTACTCTATTCGTCAGCGAATGTCAACCATATAGACGACAACGACCGCCCTCCCCAGGTACTTAGATCTACGGACACAGATGGAGTTGAAATTAAGTTTGGTAGTATTGTTAATATTAAAGGTTTAACTTGTAAAATAAAAAAATGTTTGAGTAGAGAAGATGTGAAAATAGCAGTATATAATTACAAAACTGTTAAGAGACTGTATAGTAGGCTGAAAGATACCATTCCAACTATGTTGCATTCAAATGTAATTTATAGAATACAGTGTGAAGATTGTTCGCGTGGTTATGTAGGTCAGACATCTCAATTGTTAAAAAATCGAATATCACTTCACAAGAGCGACATAAATAAAAAGAACAAAAGGTGTGCCCTAACAAAGCACTCATTAGAACAAAATCATAAATTTCTTTTTGACAATGTAGAGATAATTGATAAAGAACGGAATTACAATAAGAGAATTATATTAGAGATGATCCATATCAATGAGGAAGAAGAAGCAATTAACAGTAAATCTGACACGCAAAATCTTAGTAATATCTACACATATTTGTTAACATACCCAAACCGAGAGAAAAATTTCTATGATGGACCTATTGATGAATAATAAAATTTGTGAACAAAACCCACCATCTCTCTTGCACCCATTGTTTGATGCCTTGTCTCATTGATTTTTATCTTCTGTCTAAATTGAATGATTTAAACGCATGTGCAAATACCACCATCTTATTTCATTCTATATTCCACATTAAAATATTGACCTTTATCGACATAAGATACCCAGTTGTCACTTTGAGATTCCTGAAATATTTTTATTTTTGTTAGATTTATGAATTACTTAATGATTAGTTTATATTTGTTGACACCTTAACCTCGATTTCAGTGAGTATGTTTTCAATTGTTTTTGTTTTTCATTTTAATCAAGTTTTATCGATGACTGTATGTACCATTGTGACAGTTTTATGTTTATTTTTTCTTTTTATTGTAACTGATAATTTTTGTTGATATCTTGTAGAAGCCCTGAGGATGGATTGAATAAAATCCGAAAGCTCGGCAAAGAAAACAGAGTATTTTTTTGGTGTAAAACTTGGTCGATTCCCTTAGAAATCATTCTGTATATATATATATATATATATATATATATATGCATGCAAATGGGGGTGGAAAAGTGCGCGACTCTGGAGGTCAGGAGGGGAAGAATACAGGAAACAAGACAGACGACGCCGCTTATGAATCAGATGACGATCCCCAATTTGAACAAACACGACTCCTACAAGTATCTGGGAATAAATCAGGCGCTAGAAATCCGAACCTCTGAGATGAAGGAGCTCTTCAAACAAAAATTATATAAAAGGGTGAGTCTCCTCCTCAAGTCAAAACTCAACTTTAAATCTCTGTTCACGGCAATTAACATCTGGGCTGTGCCTAGCATAACGTATTCGTTCGGCGTTCTGACCTGGTCCGTGACTGAACTGCGGGAAATTGACAGAGGCTTCTCGACGTTGGCGCATGGCTATGCATGCAAATGGGGGTGGAAAAGTGCGCGACTCTGGAGTACATATATATATATATATATATATATATATATATATATATATATATATATATATATATATATATATATATATATATATATAGTTATAAGTATGATAAGGGGTGTGGGAAAATTGATAAGTGTTATAATTTCACTCTTCTTTATTTCATTTAGTCGACGTTTCGATCCCGATGGGGACCTTCTTCAGGACTCTACAATAGCAATAGAAAACAGTCAAACACATGGCAATCACAAAACATGTAAAAATAGTACATACCGAAATACAGAGTTGTAAAGATCTTATTTGAACACAAATCAATAGCTCTCAAGAAAGCAATGAACAAGAACATCAACAAATTTAGCGAAAAAAGATCTGATATTTCGTTAGCACAAGAGTAAAAATCAATTATCATATGTAAATAAGGTAAACAGAATAATCAACAAAATGAGAGGTTGTCAAAAATGTTGTCAACCAGACTTGCCACAGAATACACGCACATGACAAATGAAACATAGAATAGCATTAAATCACACTTGGTCGCAGTAATTCGCTCTCACCGAACTCAGAACAAATGCGATTATTGAAAGACTCCATGAACCGAATCCAGTCCGGAACACAGATTTCATTACTACGTTATCCCGACTGTAGAACTTGTGAAAATATTCATTCCATTTGATCCATCCAATTCACTGCCACCAAACTGGTCATAATGAATCAAATAAGTATAGATGGAGCTAATATTGTTTACATCCCTTCTGTAATTCATAGAACAAGTGTGGCGTTTAATATGGTACATCTCTAAGAAACATCTTTTCTTTCCACTAACTGCACATTCAAGAATTTTGGTGGAATCATAATCCATTGGGTGATCTTTGTCCCGGGTATGGTCTGCTAGGGCACAAATCTTATTTGGATTCTTGATGTCGCTCTTGTGTTGAGCAATCCTTCTCTTCAGAAGCTGAGATGTCTGACCAATATACACCTCACTACATATTGAACATGGAATACAATATACCACACCACTCATATTATCAACAGTCATCCTATCTTTCACTCGACTGTATAGTCTGTCAATTTTAAAATAAGAATTCGGAATCAATTTAATTTGTGTGGTCTTTAGGAGGTTAATTAATGCATTAGTCATACCATTTATTAGGGGAATAGAAGAGTAAAGAATTCTATCTACGTTCTCAGTGTCCACAGTGGTGGATGCGCCCCTCTCTCCATTCGTTGGCTATCTCGAAGGAGTGGTATTGTATATCAATCTGGACAACAACCTCTTTGGGTATCCATTCTCTAGCATCAATTGTAACAATAACCTCAGATTCTGCTGCCTTAGACTTGGATGGGCAACTTTTTCAATGCGATTCTTCAATCCTAAAATCATGTTTACCTTTTGTCCATGTGGATGATTGGAAAAATAGTGTAAGTATCTCCCTGAACTTGTTGGCTTTCGGTACCAATCCAGAATCAGCCTATTTTCCGGTGTTCGAATCACCCTTGTATCCAGGAATGGGACACCACTCGCTGTTTCTTCCTCCAACGTAAACTGTATACTTTCATGTTCACTGTTGAACCTGTTAAGAACGAAAGCAACCTGGTCTTTAGGTACAGCACATATTAGATCATCAACATATTTCTTGATGAAAGGAATGTGAAAAGGAATGCTAACAAGAATGCAGTCCAGAAGGAAATCCATTACTACTTCAGCAATGGTTGGACTGAAGTTGGAACCCATAGGGGAACCGAGCACCTGTTTGAAGAACCTACCATTAAAAAGAAAATAGTTAGAAGAAAAGACCGAAAGCCCGAAACACGTGTCTACGGTTAGCATTTCTCTGTGAGGGACTGTCCTTATCCTTTTGTGCTTTATATATATATATATATATATATATATATATATATATATATATATATATATATATATATATATATATATATATATATATATATATATATATATATATATATATATATATATATATATATATATATATATATATATATATATATATATATATATATATATATATATAAAGCACAAAAGGATAAGGACAGTCCCTCACAGAGAAATGCTAACCGTAGACACGTGTTTCGGGCTTTCGGCCCTCATCAGTACGGTGAAAAAGTGTTAGGATGAGCAACACTTGAAATAAACAACAAACAAACAGAGTCAACAACAGAAGCCAGCCGTCCATTTGTGGTTTCAGCAGGAAGACCCAATGGGTTTTCAGGAAACAACCAACATCACCACGTAGGAAGCTATTGTTATAAATTAAACGCACTGTTTAATAATTAAAAGTCTTTAATAAAATATAGGAAATAACTGTGTAGTAAACACACTGACAAATATACAATAATACTCTTCAACAACGGCCAACGAGAGAAAGGAGCGAGCATAGCTTGCACATGGCCTATCTAACAATTACACAGAATAAACATACAACTGCGCATGCCGCGCATAGAAATACTACAAGACAACTTATATTACTTATGTACTGGGTAAATATTTCAACACCCCCACTTACACAGTACAAATAAAAACAAAATCACATGATTGATGAAACTTAAGAACTACTACATATCATGAATGCCCAACATTTTTGAAAAATAATTATGTTTAACAGCAGGTAAACTTTTCGTTAAAATATCAGCTGGCATTTCATGTGTCGGTAAATGTTTCAATACAATTTGCTTTTCTGCAATAACTTGTCGAACAAAATGATGTCTGATGTCAATATGCTTTGACCTTTTATGATAGGTATCATTCACAGATAATTTAATTGCACCTTGATTATCACTGAACAAATTCACGCAAAGAGCTGTTCCCATTAGCTCGTACAATAAACCTTTTAAATAAATAGCCTCCTTTACCGCTTCAGAGATAGCCATGTACTCTGCCTCGGTACTAGAAAGCGCAACTGTTTTTTGTTTGCAACTTTGCCAGGAAACCACGGAACCACAAAATTTGAAAGCATACCCTGTGTATGATTTCCTATCAATAGAATTGTTGCCCCAATCGGCATCTACAAAGCCTACTAGTTCCATGTTTTCCTTTGAAAATCGCAAGCAATAGTGTTTAGTACCCTTTAAATATTTTAATATGCGTTTAGCATGCTTCCAATGTAGTTGACTATATGACCGATTGAATTGGCTCAAGTAGCTTACACTAAATGCAATGTCTGGCCTAGCTATAACTGCCAAATACATAAGACTCCCTATTAAATTCTGATGAGGGTACATGGAAAGTTGATCTTGATCACCATTTTCTAGACTAATATTGCATTCCATAGGTGTTTTTATAATATTACATTCTGACATATTAAATTCATTCAAAATTTGGTCAATGTAAGATTCCTGATTCAATGTTAAAATACCCTGTTCCTTATCATAATTAACATTCATACCAAGACATTCTCTGACAACACCCAAATCTTTTACTTTGAATATTTTGCTTAATTCGTCCTTTAAATTATTAGTTTCCATTACATCATTGGAAAAAATGAAAAAATCATCCACATATAAAGTTATGACTATAAAGCTATTTTCAACCTTTTTGGAAAAAAGACAAGGTTCATATTGAGATTTAGTATATTCCAATTCTAATAATACTGAATTAATTCTATCATTCCAACACTTAGCTGACTGCTTAAGACCATAAATTGCCTTATTAAGCTTCAAAACTTTACATTTATCAGATTCTGAGCATATAAAACCTTCAGGTATTTTCATAAAAACTTTTTCTGACAAATTTCCATTTAGAAAGGCTGTTTTTATGTCTAAATGCCTTATGTCTAAATTTAACTTGACTGTTAATGCAAATAAAATTCTAAGAGTGGAATATCTGACTACAGGAGAGAAAGTCTCATTGTAATCAATTCCATACTTTTGTGTAAATCCCTTTGCGACTAACCTTGCTCGATATTTCACTTCTCCATCAGCACTGGACTTCCTCTTGAAAACCCATCTTGAATCGACAACAGTGACATCTCTCTCCGTTTCAACTAATTCCCATACCTGATTCTCTTCAAAAGACTGTAGTTCCTCTTCGATGGCACTTTTCCAAAAAATACTATCAGGACTGGATAAAGCCTCTGAAACAGATTTCGGATTACCTATTGCACTGTTATGTCCACCACATGCATATGTTACGAAGTCTGGATCCACCTTCTTTTTTCTCTGTCTTTGAGATCTTCTAGGTTGATCGTTTAATATACCTGAAGTAGTTTCAGGTTCACTGTCGTCCAGTTCATCTGTTGGTTGACCATTTTCTTTGAAATCTTCCATTTTTGATGCGGAGACCCCCACTGAATCTGTCACCTCTTGAACTGGTTCTTCGATGTTTAGAGCAACACTCTTCTTTATGTTCTCCATTATTGTGACATCTCGACTGATGAAAATTTTTCGGCTGTTTGGGTTATAAAGTCGGTATCCTTTGGTGTGATCATCAAATCCTACAAGGATGCATTTGACGGCCTTTTTATCCCATTTCTGCCTATTCTCTTTTGGGACATGAGACATTGCGGTACAAATACTCGTATGCTACTAATGTCTGGCCTTTTGTTGTGCCACATTTCATATGGAGTTTTTGAAATACTAGAGGTAACTGAACGATTGATTAGGTGGCAAGCAGTTTTACTCGCTTCAGCCCAAAATTGCTTACCTAGGTTTTGGTCGAAGAGTAAACATCTTGCTCTTTCTACAATCGTCCTATTGAACCTCTCTGCCATACCATTCTGTTCTGGAGTATAACTGTTTGTCCTTTGATGAACAATACCATTGTTTTTGAGATAATTTTGGAAATCTCAACCATTGTACTCCCCTCCATTGTCTGTTCTCAGAATTTTTATTCGTTTATTCCTCTGTTTTTCTACTAGGCATCTGAACTGGTGAAACTTCTCTGGAACTTCATCCTTCGATTTTAAAAAATAATTGAAACACATTCTTGAGTAATCATCTATGAATGTGAGAAAATACCTTGAGCCTCCTATAGATAATTTTTCATGAGGTCCACAGACATCACTATGAATAATCTCCAATACGTCACTGGCTCTACTTCCTTTTGCTGGGAACGGTAATCTATTTTGTTTTGCCTCGCATCATACCTCACAATTAGATTTCTGAATTTTTTCTCCAAGTTTGAACGGTGGCATACCTTCAACTACTTCTGGCATTTTTATTAAGAAATCCGAGTTGATGTGCCCTAGTCTCCTGTGCCATAGATCTGGTGTAACCATTGGAGCGCCCAACAATGCTGTTGAATTCTTGTTATTCAATCTCAGCTTGTATACATTGTTCTTCAAATCAGCTACTCCAACAAGAACGTTATTTTTATTAAAAATTTCACATCCTGTGTCATGGAAATTTACTCTGGCTCCGTTTCTAATTAATTGGCTAACAGAGACCAGATTCGTGGTTAGTCCTGGAATGAAGTGTACGTTTTGTAAAAGTACATTAACACTTTTTCCTCTCACCATAGTTTCCATTCTGACATCACCTGTACTTTCGACTGCAAGTTTGGCCTCATTCGCACATAATATTTCTCTTAATTCTGGCTTCCGTTTGTCAATGAGATCGTTATCACTTGCTGTAAGGTGAAAACTGGCACCGCTATCAATATACCAGTCAGTGTTGCTAAAAGAACCATTAGCAAACACGGCACTCAAAGCTTAAGTTACCTTTTTGTTTAGACACTGCGACACATAATGTCCTTTTTCCTTACATTTGAAGCATGTGATATTACTACGATCCTTTTTGTTTACGTTATTCTCAAATCTTTGGTTATTCTCATTGACGTACGACCTACTGTTCGAATCGCTGCTTCTTCCGCCATCTCTGGACCATCTCTGGAACTGTTTCCCTTTTCGTGCGTTACTTTTAGCAGAAAACGCTTCTCCATGCCCCTGGCTACCGCCATCTGCGTGCATATCGAGCAATTTCGATTTAATGGCATCTGTTGTTATTTTCATACCAGAGTGTTCAACAGCCATAATCATCGGTGAATAAAAAATATGATAACGCTCAATAATTTTGATGGTAAGAGTGTTTCAGTTAATTTATGGTTAGAAAAATTCGAGACGGAATGCACGCGTTGTGAAGTAGAAGAAGATAGAGACAAAATTTTGATTTTACGGTTGTTTATGGATGGAATAGCGAAAGAATGGTTTGATTCTAAATTAATTAGATTAGGTTTAGACAAAAGTTTTCAAATATGGAAAGAAAATTGCTTAGAGAGTTTTTGTGAAACGAGTTGGCATAAATATAGAGAGGCGTATTCATTTAGGTATATAGGAGGAAGTTTAGTGGACTATGCTTTTAGGAAAGAAAATTTGTTGTTAAATCTACGAAATAATTTTCCAACTGACATATTAATTGATTTAATTGTCACGAGTTTGCCAGATATCTTACAAGATAGAATTAATCGATC
The DNA here is from genome assembly GCF_914767665.1 of Harmonia axyridis. NCBI lineage: Eukaryota > Metazoa > Arthropoda > Insecta > Coleoptera > Coccinellidae > Harmonia > Harmonia axyridis. The sequence goes on from NC_059506.1 coordinate 10,265,689, forward strand.
AACAGTAACAACTTTCGAGAAATTATTGGGTGAATTGCGAAAGCTAGAAAGTTCAAAAAAATATGATAACGGTCGAAATAAAGATAATCATAGAATGACTAAATCTGCCGAACAAATTCCTTCCTATTCACAAACAAATAGAAAACCAAATAAGAAGGAACCATGCTCAATTTGTGAGAAGAAGGGCTTCTCAGGTAGATTTCACCTATAAACAGTCTGTCGGCTAAGGAATAAATCCAATAATGTCGAACAAAAGAACATACCTGGAAACATAAGAACGGTAAACAATGTTGGGATACAGGATGAATTAAATGAGGCCATTTCAAACCAAAAAAACTAAGACTGTTGCCATTGATAAAATTGAAGGTGTTTATAAATAATAATGAATTATGTAGAATTTATGATTCGGGCTCAAATGTTAGTCTTCTGAGAATTCCAAAGTAGCAGAAAAGTTATGTCTACATATTCAAGAGAATAGAAACACATTCAAAACAGTCAATGGCAGGGCAAATTTTTCAGGAAAAATAATTACAAAAATGAGAATGGCATCTGTTGTTATTTTCATACCAGAGTGTTCAACAGCCATAATCATCGGTGAATATTTCGGGGGTAAGCCTGCCACGAGTAATGATCCGACCCATTCATCATCAATGTTGAAGCCCGTTCTTTTCAACTTTTGCGATGTTTCGACGACTTGAGTTATGTAACTCTCCATAGAATCATGGTTCTCCAATCTGGCTGATATTAAAGTCCTTAAAAGCCCGATCTTTCTGGTAAAACCGCTATCGTCGTACAGATTTATAAGTTTCGTCCATACTTCTTTAGGAGTTTTTGCATCTCTCACGTGGGTGTAAAGCGATGGTTCCATTGTCAATATTAATTTTGCCTTTGCTTTGGCTAATAGAACGGAGTCCAATTCACTGCCATCATCGCACTTATCCAGCCCTTCGAGTACTAGCACGTTTTCAATGGCGAATACCCATTCCTGGTAATTTTCGCGTCCGTTTAGCTTTGGCACACTGGCGAAATAATTAACTGCTGCCATCTTGAATTATTGTTCGTCTGTTTCACAACACTATTTCACAATATATATATAAATGTACTTACGTAGTGGAACGTTCCCGACCGATAAACTATTATAAAAAGTCTAGATTGCAAGCGATGAGAACGCACGTGGGCACATAACCTGTTATAAATTAAACGCACTGTTTAATAATTAAAAGTCTTTAATAAAATATAGGAAATAACTGTGTAGTAAACACACTGACAAATATACAATAATACTCTTCAACAACGGCCAACGAGAGAAAGGAGCGAGCATAGCTTGCACATGGCCTATCTAACAATTACACAGAATAAATATACAACTGCGCATGCCGCGCATAGAAATACTACAAGACAACTTATATTACTTATGTACTGGGTAAATTTTCAACAGCTATAGCTACCTGCGTGACATCCGAGTCCAGGGATAATCACATGTGTAAAGGATAACGAGGGTTTTTGTTCATAAAACAAAGCACAAAAGGATAAGGTTATCCATATTACAGGTATAAAACTAATTTGATATAAAAATATAAATAAATTTACACGAATACATTTTAAAAACAACAATGTGATCTGTTCTGATTTGGGTTATTTCGTCTTTTTAATTAGTTGTCAATATGTCTCGATGACAAGTCAGATTGATATGTTTTCAATCGTGATTTTCTTATCATTCATCTAATGGACCGTCGTAAAATTCATATTCTTTTTCTTTTTCTAACAAATAGCTGTAAATATTGCTGAGTTTTTTTGTATCAGATTTCTTGTTGATAGTATTTTCATATTTATTAATCTGGATCATCTCATGAATCAATCTCTTTTGATAGTTTCTTTCCGTTTTGAGTATTTCAACATTTTCAAAATCAACTTTATGGTCCAAGTTTTGAGCGTGCGTTGTAAGTGCACTTCGATCTTTCTGTTTTGTGATATCCGATCTGTGTAGAGCTATTCTACTTTTAACCCACTGGGAAGTTTGACCAATATACATACCCTGACAATCTTGACATTTTATCTGATACACTATATTACTTTTTAATTTTGTTGGTATTGGGTCTTTGAGATTACTATATAATGATTTTATTGTTTTTTGATTGTAGGTTGCCAATAGAACTTATTCATTTTTGAAAATTTATTTAATTTTCGAGGTCAGTTTGTTTATATTCGGGAATGATGCATGAAATTTTTCCACTGTGTCATTATTCTCCTGTTGTCTACGTGACTCAAGTGTTGTATCCGAAGCGTACAGAAGTTTATTCAACAAACCTGTTGGATATGAATTTTGTTTCAAAATTTCGAATAATTTTTTTAATGCATCTTTTCTGAAGGATTCATGGCATATTTTGTTTATTCTCTCCTTCATTCCAACGATAAAATTAACTTTTATATTCATATTATGGTTTGAGTGGTAATTAATGAATTTATTAGATTCTGTATTTTTTCTGTACCAATTCAATTTTATGGTGTTGTTATGTCGGTATACTTTTGTGTCGAGAAAGGGAACTCCCTGTTCGTGATCTTCCATCTCAACAGTAAATTGTAAATCTTTACAGTAGGAATTGAAGCATTTCATAGTCTGTTCAATTTGATCTTCTGGTAATGCTATGATGATATCGTCCACGAATTTTTTTAAAAATGGTATTTTAAAATTTAATATTTTTATGCTGTTATCGAGTAAATCGTCCATAACATATGATGATATAATTGGACTCAGTTTTGACCCCATAGCACAGCCAAATACTTGTTGGTAGAATTTATCACGAAATGTACAATAATTATTTTCAAGAACAAAGTAATTTCCAGGAAAAGCTTTTTTTCGATGTTTGTATGATTTTGAATTATATCCCACTTTTTTTCGAATCAAGTATACAATGCATTTTTCTTTCATATTCGCTCTTTTCCATTATCACAGTTACTCCTCTCTTATCACTGTCAAGTACTATCAGGTCATCGTTGTCTTTCAAAAATTTTTTTGTGTCCTTGTACTAATTTTGTATGAATGAATTTTTGTTGTTTTTTTCATTAGTGAAATTTGTGATGACATTTGTCGCCTGTGCTCTGAGTACATCTCTTCTGTCTTCAGGTACTCCTAATAGAACGTATTCTAAGTCAGCTATAAGATTATCGATTTTAATGTCTTTTTTATTGAATGATACACTGAATTTTGAGCCAAGTGATAAAAGATTTTTTACTGTTTCTGGAAGGGATTTACCTGATAAGTTTTTTAGCCATTTTTCTTGAATTTCCATCTGATTTCGTTTTTTTCTACACAGATCATCAATTTTTTTCAAATTTAATCGCCTGACTTCGTCCATTAGATGAATGATAAGAAAATCACGATTGAAAACATATCAATCTGACTTGTCATCGAGACATATTGACAACTAATTAAAAAGACGAAATAACCCAAATCAGAACAGATCACATTGTTGTTTTTAAAATGTATTCGTGTAAATTTATTTATATTTGTAAAAATAAGACTGTTATTTTTAGGGAAAACAACTTTATAACTTCTATGTTCTATGATCTAGTTTCTATGATCTAGGTTCTATGATCTACGTTCTATGTCTGAGATTCTAACCTAAGACTAGTTCATGTGGTATTTGTGAGTTATTTTAGAATCCCGAAGAAGTGGCATTGTTTTTGATTTCTTACAGGTTAGTAAGTTATTTCTTTTTATTTGTTTTTATTTATTTTTATTTTATTTCTTTGTACTACTTTGTATAATATTATTTCTTTTTTGTATGTTATGTTATATTTTAAACTAAACAAAATAAATCTTACAGATTCAAGACATCAAATCGTCTATTTCTTTGATTATAAAAATTAGAATTGATTACATTCTTATAAATCAAAAACGTAAGCTATAATGACGACAACCATGAAAATTTGCATCGCTTTGGAAGCATCAAATACTGATAAGAAGAAAAATACATACAAATTCAAATGGATCCAAACTACGGGAACAGAAAAAACATATTATGAAATACCAGAGGACAAACAGGATATATCTGACCATCATGAACTTTTGGCTCTACCGAAGGTGAAGAATATCTTGAAATCGATTAAAGCAAGAGGTACATTTCGTACGAGCGTCATTTCATTAACCCCGGAGTTGAAAGAAATATATTTTGATGCCGAAGAAGATGTGATGTTTAAGGATGAATATTTACAACTGATTTATTCACCCGCATACGTGAGAACAGTATTTGGACAAGAATCATCAGAACCACAGGATACGGTAGAACTTCCAAGAAAAAGCAAGGAGAATAAAAAGGATTTCAAGAAGATAAAGGAGGATTTTGTGCTCAATAATTTTGATGGTAAGAGTGTTTCAGTTAATTTATGGTTAGAAAAATTCGAGACGGAATGCACGCGTTGTGAAGTAGAAGAAGATAGAGACAAAATTTTGATTTTACGGTTGTTTATGGATGGAATAGCGAAAGAATGGTTTGATTCTAAATTAATTAGATTAGGTTTAGACAAAAGTTTTCAAATATGGAAAGAAAATTGCTTAGAGAGTTTTTGTGAAACGAGTTGGCATAAATATAGAGAGGCGTATTCATTTAGGTATATAGGAGGAAGTTTAGTGGACTATGCTTTTAGGAAAGAAAATTTGTTGTTAAATCTACGAAATAATTTTCCAACTGACATATTAATTGATTTAATTGTCACGAGTTTGCCAGATATCTTACAAGATAGAATTAATCGATCAACAGTAACAACTTTCGAGAAATTATTGGGTGAATTGCGAAAGCTAGAAAGTTCAAAAAAATATGATAACGGTCGAAATAAAGATAATCATAGAATGACTAAATCTGCCGAACAAATTCCTTCCTATTCACAAACAAATAGAAAACCAAATAAGAAGGAACCATGCTCAATTTGTGAGAAGAAGGGCTTCTCAGGTAGATTTCACCTAGAAACAGTCTGTCGGCTAAGGAATAAATCCAATAATGTCGAACAAAAGAACATACCTGGAAACATAAGAACGGTAAACAATGTTGGGATACAGGATGAATTAAATGAGGCCATTTCAAACCAAAAAAACTAAGACTGTTGCCATTGATAAAATTGAAGGTGTTTATAAATAATAATGAATTATGTAGAATTTATGATTCGGGCTCAAATGTTAGTCTTCTGAGAATTCCAAAGTAGCAGAAAAGTTATGTCTACATATTCAAGAGAATAGAAACACATTCAAAACAGTCAATGGCAGGGCAAATTTTTCAGGAAAAATAATTACAAAAATGAGAATGGATAATATCGAAAAAGAAGTTGTACTTTTTGTGGTTAATGAGAAAAATTTCGAGTATGATATTCTACTCGGACTAGATTCTATTTCCAATTTTCAATTAAAACAAGATTTTGATTTGAATATTTATCAAAGATTAGATATGAATGAAGAGAGAAAGATCGATTATCTCAATAATAATAATAATAATGATTACACCATCAATTTCAATGAAGGGATACCAACAGAACTTTTCGAAGCAAAATTAGACCATTTGGAAACAAATCAGAGAAGTAAAATTGAAGTTTTAATAAATAAATATGACCATTTTTTTGCAAAACACAAGTTTGATAATGGTCAGGTGCAAAATAATGAGGCACATATAAAACTTTTAGAACACAAATTTATAGCAAAAAAACCGTACAGATGCTCAATGGAGGATCAAAAAGAGATAGAATTCCAAATAGGAAGATTGTTGAAAGCGAATCTGATTGAGGAGTCCTCCTCACCTTTTGCATCACCAGTCACTTTAGCATATAAGAGAGATGAAGGGTCTAAAACCAGATTGTGTGTCGATTTTCGTGAACTCAATAAATTAATTGTTCCCGAACCACAGCCTTTCCCATTAATTGATGAAATCTTAGCCAAGACCCGAAATGCAAAATTCTTTACAACATTAGATGTAAATTCTGCCTTTTGGTCGATTCCTATTCGCATCAAAGATAGATATAAGACTGCTTTTGTGACACAGAATGGTCACTGGCAATGGAAATGTTTACCCTTCGGACTTAAAACATCCCCGGCCATATTTCAACGTATATTGAATAATATTATCAGAAAATATAACCTGAATTTATTCTGCCTAAAATATACAGGGTGAGTCTTTGACTTGTACATATATTTTAACCGAAGGTTCTTGAGGTCAAAAGAAACACTTTTTTCATTTTCCATTTTTTCCGATTCGGCCCTGTTAAAAAGATATAGCCATTTTAAATTTTCAAAATGAGCTAATTCACCCCTGAAAACCGGAACACTGAAGTTTTCTCAAGCATAAGATATACCTCTTGAACCTTGGAAATAAGCTACTAAATTAGAAAAACCATCATAAACTCACGTTTAACATTCCATTTGTTGAACAAAGTAGTGTTTATAATCAAATAAATGAGTTATTCCAATTTCGTTGACGCTAAAGATTAAATATTCTTCTCTTGATTTCTATTTCATTTTCGATAATTATAACGAATTGAGCTCGCTACCACCCGTATTAGCTCTGATACTCATATCCATTCATTCATTATATTTCATTTATATGATATCGTTGTTTATTTTTCGTGCAAGAATTATCCTTAAAATCTCAAATAAATAATATTCATCTATGAAAGATCTAACACAGACTATAGTAATCTGTGGTTTTATGTTTGAATTTCAAATTTCGAGTGATGCCAAATATAAACACAGCAGTTCGGTTCGAATAATCTATGTTCTAACCTTAAATTTTCATTTACAGTTTACACTGTTATTGTTATAAGATATTTGTTATGAAATGAAGCATTTGATTTATTCCAACTATCTCATAAAATATTGAAATGCATCAATATTTTTGAAACCATCAGTATGAAAATATGGAAATATGTAAAATATTCTGGCTCTGTAATCAATGGAAAATGTTAGACTCCACTTGTAATCAAATTTGTTGTTAATGTGTACCTACATTATAGCCAACTCTACTACTTAATTCATCTTGATTTTGGCATTGAAAATAAATGAGAAGTATTCAATGTAAATATCCACAATAGAATATTTGGTTTCTTTTAACTCACCTAATTTGTTTTCACATTAAAACAATTATGGCCCTCTTGGAAGTATGTCAATCATAAGCTCTTAGGATGAATTTATGGAATAGCAAAAGAATAAAAGTATTCAATCTCAATCACATGAAAATTTGTCTAGTATGTACCTAGTCCTAGTGGTATGTTTCGATGTGAGTTTGAATGAGCCGAAGAAGAATACAGTATTGTTCGATAGCAGCAGTCTTTAGTGGGATATTGATTGTTGTCATTATAATGGGACTATTTTGTGGAAACTTTTTTAAACATGGGTTTTATGAATAATCTGGACTTTTCAAAAAGAATGTTGATTTTAGTGAAGTATCTTCTTATTATCAGAGCTGTGCCAAAGCTCAGTGATTTTTAATCAAATCGAGGAGTTGAGGTGAGCTTATTCAAATAACTTCATTTTCAAACTAAGTTGGCTAGTACTTCAATTCTAAAATCTGAGACATGACTTCATAGTAAATATTCATTTCTGTGGTTCTTTTTTCCACAATAGAACAGAGTTGCATTCAGCCAAAGTACCCAATTTTTTGAATTTCACAGATAATTTTTTTTTTTTAAGATCAAGTTATTCGAAAACGGCGCTTTGTACGAGAAAATATGAAGAATACTTTTATTTTTCAAATTAGCCAAATATTCTTCAATGAACGTTCAAATTAATTTTAAGAGTTGGTTTCTTCGAATTTCTGGTATTTTTATGGTATGTTATGTTCATAACAAAGAAACAGAAGAATGTGTATGGAATCTGGTGTTCGGAGAAGATGTATCACATCAAAAAAAAGCTATATTTCAAAAATCATTTCCTTCGATACAACCATTTACGAGATATAGCCGAAAATCACATTTTTTTAACGATTTTCAACAGCCTGTATCTTTTTAACCGGGCCGAATCGGAAAAAATGGTAAAGGAAAAAAGTGTTTCTTTTGACCTCAGGAATCTTGGGTTAAAATATATGTACAAGTCAAAGACTCACCCTGTATAGATGATATTCTAATATTTTCTTCAACATTTGACGAACAGATAGAACATTTGGACAATCTCTTGAATGCAATATGTAATGAAGGATTCAGACTTAAATTTATCAAGGGTAATTTTGCAGAAGAAGAAGTCAAATATTTAGGACATATTGTAGGAAACAATAGAGTACGACCTATAAATGACAATTTAATTTCCATTAGGAATTTTTCTCCACCAGATACTCGGAAGAAGATAAGGCAATTTTTGGGTAAAGTTAATTTTTATCACAAATATATAAAAGATTCAGCTAGATTATTAGAACCGTTGCATAATTTACTGAGAAAAGATGTAAAATTCAATTGGTCATTGGCTTGTCAGGAAGCTTTCAATAAGGTTAAGGACATCCTTTGTTCTGAGCCAATTCTTGCAATTTTCGACCCAAGTGCCTATACTACTATATATACTGATGCCAGTATTCAAGGAGTAGGAGCTGTTCTTAAACAAAAACAGATTAATGGTGAAATGAAACCCGTAGCGTATTTTTCTAAAAAACTGAATAAATATCAAAAGAACAAGAAAGCACTATTCCTAGAATGTCTGGCAATTAAAGAGGCAATTAAATTTTGGAAATATTGGCTAATGGGACATAAATTTATTGTTGTTACTGACCATAAGCCATTAGAAGGGAAAGAATTTCGTACAAGACCAGATGAAGAGCTGGGTGACCTGATGAATTTTCTATCACAATTCGATTTTGAGATTAGATATGAACCAGGAAAAGGAAATGTAGAAGCAGATTGCCTTTCTAGAAACCCAGTTCTGGAATAAACGGAGAATATGGACGAATGTATAAGAACAGTTAATTTGGTGGAATTAAATGAAATAAAAAACGATCAACAGAATAATCTCTTAAAGATAAATAGTATGAGAAAAACGGTTGTAGAGAAAGAGATACATTACAAATTGTACAAAAATAACAAAAAAATAATTTTGTCGAATGATTTTGGAAAAGATTTGATCAGAAAAGTGCACAAGCATTATGGCCATATCTGTGCTAGTAAGATAAATAATAAAATCAGGAAGTTTTATTACATTCAGAACATGGATTCACTGACAAAAGAGGTTTGTGGATCATGTGACATATGTTGTAAAAATAAAACGAGAGTAGGTCAAAAGTATGGTCTCCTTTCTCAACTGGGCCCAGCAAAGGAACCATTTGAAATAATGTCATTAGTCACAATTGGAGGTTTTGCTGGAAACCGCTCTTCAAAAAGATACCTTCATCTCCTAGTCGATCATTTTACTAGATATGCAGTTGCGAGCACTTCAAAACACCAAACAACCGAAGATTTCATCAAATTAATTAATAAAATTCAAGATAAACGACCGATCAAAACACTATTAACAGATCAATACCCAGGAATAAATTCGGAAAAATTCAGACAACATATGAGAAGTTTGAATATACAATTGATTTTCACAACAGTAGATTGTCCTTCTAATGGTCTGAATGAACGACTGAATCAGACATTAGTGAACAGAATAAGGTGCAAACAAAACGAAACGAAAACTAGGGCATGGACGAAAATAGCCGATGAATGTATTGAAGAATACAATAGAACAGACCATTCTACAACGGGATAGAGCCCAGAATATTTACTTTGTGGCAGAACTGATCCCATTGCTCCAGAAGAACTTATAGAAGAGAGAAATTTACCAAAAGATAGGGAAATAGCATATAAAAATTCTTTACGCTATCATGAATACAATAAAAAACTGATCGACAAGAATAGGAAACATTATGATTTTAAAATTGCAGACTATGTTTACGTTGAAAATAAATCAAAATTAAATAGAAAAAAACTTGATGAAATAAGAATAGGACCTTTTCCAATAGTGAAAAAAATTTCTTACACTATATATGAGATAAATATTGGAAATAAAAGAAAGGACAATAATTATTTTCATGTAACTAAGTTGCTCCCATGTGAAAACGCAAACATGTAATATACTTTGTGTGGGGGGATGTAAAAATAAGACTGTTATTTTTAGGGAAAACAACTTTATAACTTCTATGTTCTATGATCTAGGTTCTATGATCTACGTTCTATGTCTGAGATTCTAACCTAAGACTAGTTCATGTGGTATTTGTGAGTTATTTTAGAATCCCGAAGAAGTGGCATTGTTTTTGATTTCTTACAGGTTAGTAAGTTATTTCTTTTTATTTATTTTTATTTTATTTCTTTGTATTACTTTGTATAATATTATTTCTTTTTTGTATATTATTATGTTATATTTTAAACTAAACAAAATGAATCTTACAGATTCAAGACATCAAATCGTCTGTTTCTTTGATTATAAAAATAAGAATTGATAACATTCTTATATATTTTTATATCAAATTAGTTTTATATCTGTAATATGCAATGTCGAGCTCACAACTCAATAAGTTTTAATACATAACCTCAATTTCGGTAATAACAAACAAATTATAGTAGACAAATTTCATTTATTATATATAAACTATATCTGTAATTGTAGAAACCCTGAAGATGCAATAAATAAATTGCGAAAGCTTGGTGAAGAAAAAGGAGTACACTTTTTACCTAAATGATACATGAATCTCAATACCCTTAAACAAGTATTTATATTTCTAAAAGGCTCTTAATCAAGATATCTTATATTTATATATATATATATATATATATATATATATATATATATATATATAAAAATAAGTTTTCAAGAGAATAAGGAAGTGTGTGATATAAAAAAGAGACGTTATTGTATTAGAGACTATTTTGTGTTCAAGTTAATTAATAATTTTTCCTCCAAATCTGTATAAGATTCAGTGCAACTTAAGATCTGGTAACTCTTCGCATTTCGGTGCGTTTTAACATGTTGTCTTTTCTGCAATGTTTGTTATATTTGTATGTTGTTTGTTTTATAGAAGTCCTGAAGAAGATCCCAACCAAGGATCGAAACGTCGACTGATGAAATAAAGAAGTTAGTAACAATTGAAGTTTTCCAACACCCCTTAAACCATTGTTTATATATATATATATATATATATATAGATACAATATATATATATATATATATATATATATATATATATATATATATATATATATATATATATATATATATGTGTAAAGGATAACGAGGGTTTTTGTTCATAAAACAAAGCACAAAAAGATAAGGACAGTCCCTCACAGAGAAATGCTAACCGTAGACACGTGTTTCGGGCTTTCGGCCCTCATCAGTACGGTGAAAAAGTGATTGGATGAGCAACACTTGAAACAAACAACAAACAAACAGAGTCAACAACAGAAGCCAGCCGTCCATTTGTGGTTTCAGCAGGAAGACCCAATGGGTTTTCGGGAAACAACCAACATCACCACGTAGGAAGCTATAGCTACCTGCGTGACATCCGAGTCCCGGGATAATCACATGTGTAAAGGATAACGTTATCCTTTACACATGTGATTATCCCGGGACTCGGATGTCACGCAGGTAGCTATAGCTTCCTACGTGGTGATATTTTAGCATCCTGAAGAAGAACCGCACCTTGGTCCGAAATATAGATGAACAGACGATAGATTGTTGATCATTTCAAATTGCCTAGATACCCAAATCACCCCTACTTACTTTATTCGGCAAATAATTCTCTTACTGCATTATACAGAAATGGGTTTCTTTGATGACGTAGATTTAACGTATGGTAGAACTACGTCTGAACAGATGAGACTATGGGCTCATTTGAACACCAAATTAGCAAAGTTAGCATGTAGAAGGAACTTCTTGCTCCATTGCAGAACGACAGATGTTGCCAATAACGACAGAATGAACCGATCATACAAGAGAGTGTTTTCCAACAACAAGAAGCTTCTTGAAAAAAGGTTTCTTGCACCAAAGAAACACAAAATCCAGTCCATCCAAATCAGAGATGAATGGCTTTGCAATCTCACTATTACACAAATTCCCACCGAAGATGAGGTTATCTTTAGTCTAGTACCAAAATTTGAAATGTGTTTCATAACAAAAATGAAAATAATATTAATAAGAAGATTGACTTAAAGAATTTAAGTGTTATATATAGTTATTTATTATCCTTAGATCGTAGGCCATCTAGACAAACATGACTTTATGTCACTTCCTGCATTGTTGTTTTCTCTGTGTTCCCTTGTCTGTGAATGTTAACCTATAATTTTGACAGATTCATTGTGATAGCGTTTCTTTCCTTTCTTTTTGGTTTATTGTAATTTTTATAATTTTTATGAGCAGAAGACCTTTGTTGCTATACTTATTAGCATTGATAATACTGTCTTGTCGGATGTAAGCATGAGTTGTTTTTTCAGCTTTCCAACTCTTGATTTTGTAATTTTGTAATTTTAGCATCCTGAAGAAGAACCGCACCTTGGTTCGAAATATAGATGAACAGACGATAGATTGTTGATCATTTCAAATTGCCTAGATACCCAAATCACCCCTACTTACTTTATTCGGCAAATAATTCTCTTACTGTATATATATATATATATATATATATATATATATATATATATATATATATATATATATATATATATATATACAACACCTCTCATCGGGATGCTCAACTATAGCCAGCACAAAATACCTAAATAGGCACAACAACATGGGCAAGGTGGTACACCAACTCATATGCCTGAAAGAACGACTTGTCCCACATTTCACTCCGCACCATGTGTACAGTCCACAGGCCCTGCTGGAGAACAACGACACCAAGATCTATTGGGATATCCCAATAATAACCGATCAGAGTGTGGAAAACAACAGACCTGACGTGGTGGTATGGGATAAAAAGAAAAATAGTGCCATAATCATAGACTTTGCAGTGCCTCTAGATCAAAATCTCGGAAAATCCTATAGAGAAAAAGTGGCAAAATACGAGACACTGGCAAGGCAAATCAAGATAATGTGGAATTTGCAGAGAGTGGAAATAAAACCTCTCATCAAAAGCTGTAATGGGCTCGTCCATAAGAAAACCGTGCAGCATCTGCAGGAACTCCAGCTTCCCAACAATGCTATCTGTTGGATGCAGAAGGCCGTTGTACTGGGGACGGTTAACATCATCCGCCAGGTGCTTTACTCCTATTGAAGGTGACGACAGGATTTTTACCTCGGTGCTCCCACCCGGTTGATCCTATATAACCACGAAAGTGTGAAGGAAAAAAAATATATATATATATATATATATATATATATATATGTATATATTTTTTTTTTTTTTTTTCTTCACCATTCATCGGGTTGGTACGTGAGACAACCGGGCTGATTCTTCAGCCAAGATTGTTCTCAGGAGCTGGTCAAGAACCTCCTGACTATCCGCGTAGTGCCCAAAATCACTTGCTTTTGGGCTTGACTAATCAAGTAAGTATCAAGTTGCAGCCTCTTTGTATTTTCTAGCATGTGGGCCTCCACCAAGCCGTTCACCGATATTATGAGTGGCACTATAGATGTCTTTCTGAGGCCATAGATCTCCTTCAGTTCAAAGGCCAGGTCGTGATACTTACTGACCTTCTCCGTATAGGCTTTGGTGATGTTGTCGTCAGCGGGAACCGATACGTCTATTATCTGTACAGACTTTTCGGTTTTATTGAACAACACAATTTCAGGGCGATTGTGTGCTATAGACCTATCTGTGACCATGGCAGTGTCCCAGTACAGCTTGAAGATGTCATTCTCCAGCACATCTCGTGGTTGGTAACTATGAAAACCGTCATTACTTTGCAGTAGACCTGTTTTCGTCGCGATTTCCCTGTGGTACACTCTGGCCATGGCGTTGTGGCGTTCCATATAATCTTTTGGGGCCAGTATAGGGCACGAGGATGTGATGTGCTGAATCGTTTCCAGGGCTCTGGAGCACCGTCTGAGGGTATGTTGCGGCCAGTTATTCTCTTTATATAGGCTCTTGTTGGCACCACCTGGTCCTGGATTGCTATAAGCCTTCCTTCGGTTTCAGGGTGTAGGTATCCTGCTTTCAGGTAAGTTAATGACTCATTTTTTATTATATTATCAGATTTTAAATTTCCAGGATATCTGCCATGGAGGGCTTTGCTGTGCCACTCCTCCGAAAGCTGTTCCAATGATTGTTTCCTGAGATTCACCGAGGATTTTGCCAGCTGCAAGGCTGAGTACTCATCTGCTTGGCACACGATCTTAAAAAGCGGTAAGTTTCTTGATCTGAAGTAATCTCTCATCTGTGATACAATTTTGTTGTGTGTTATGAGGATATTTTGGAGCCCTCTGCCACCTTCATGTCTGCTGATGTACAATCTATTCACTGAGGAATGGGGGTGATGTATTCCATACCTAGTGAGGAGCTTTCTGGTTTGGATGTCTATTGCTTGCAGTTCTGCGGCTGTCCAGCGTACTACTTCAAATGAGTAAGTAATGCAGGGTAAGACCCATATATTAATAGCTGTAAACAGTGCCTTCGAATTGAGCTTAGCTTTAAGAAGACTCCTTAGCCTGGCAAAGTATTTAGTCTTGAAATTATCTTTCACTTCAGGCGTTTTTATGTCAAGGGCTTGTTGAATGCCAAGATATTTGTAAGTTTCTTGAGGCCCTAGACATGATATTTTTGACTCGTTCCACAGCTTAATCTCCGGACCCTCGGCAACCCTGCCCCTCTTCACATCCAGGACCGCGCATTTGTCCAGTCCCATCTCCATGCCGATCGTCTGGCTGAAGGATGACACTATTTCCAGTAGCCTTCTCATCTCTTCTCTATTGGCTGCAAAAAGTTTGAGATCATCCATGTATAATTGGTGGTTTATTTTGCAGTTTCTGGTCTTGTTGATGATATATCCGTATTTGCTTTTGTTGAGAAGTTTACTTAGGAGATTCAGAGCCAGGCAGAACCAGAGCGGGCTCAAAGTATCTCCCTGGAAAATTCCGCATTTGATGGCTATCTCCTTTGACATGCTGCTTTCACCTCTATTATCAATCAATAATGTGGTACGCCAGGCGCTCATGAGATGTTCAAGCAGATTGATCACCTTATCTGATATTCCGTACAATCTCAGTGTTTTCAGCAGCCAGGTGTGGGGCACTGAGTCAAACGCTTTTCTATAATCGACCCAGGCTATAGATATATTACGAAGTTTACCCTTCGCCTGCCCGGTGATGATTTGGTCGACTACAAGAAGCTCCTTGCATCCTTTTGCGTCCCTACAGCAGCCATTCTGTTCGCGTGCCAAGATGTTTTCTTTCTTCACGTGATTCCATATATATTTTGTGATGGTACCAGTTAGTAGTTTATATATGGTGGGCAGGCATGTTATTGGTCTAAAATTCTTTGGGTCAGATGTTGTGTTTCCCTTTGGCAACATTATGGTGGTGCCCAATGTGAAGAAACCAGGGATGACAGTTGGGTTGGTCAGTGCTCTCTGAAAGGGGGTAGCAAGGGTTTGATGGGTGCTCGGGAAGTGCTTCCACCAATAATTCTGGATCTTGTCCGGTCCGGGCGCCGCCCAGTTGTTTGTTTTTTTCAGCACCTGTTCAATATCCAGTTTAGTGATCTCAACCTCTTCCATGTTATACCTGGAGCTTTCAGCCTCCGACTCCCTGATCCAACGAGCCGTATCGTCGTGTTGCTTGTTGTTACCCCATATTGCCTGCCAGTAGGTGTACATGTCCTCTGTTTTGGGAGGTTCCTTATCAGTATTGTTGTTGTTTTCCAGGTTTCTAAAGAATTGCTTTTGATTTTTATAGTACAACTGATTATTCTCGTACCTCATTTTACTTTCAGTGTAGCGTTTTATACGGTTACCTAGAGCTTTTATTTTTTGTTTCAGGTGATCATTGAGGGTTTCAAGCTTCATCCGGGAGTCAGAAGCTTTAAGGTTTATACGGACCTCAGAGGCTATCCTACGGACCGCCTTATGGACCTTGTTGGATACGACCTCGGTGTTCAGGTAAGTATGTAGTAATCCGATGTTTTTCCTAATCTTTAATACTTTTCTTTCCAGGCGGGCTCTCCATGGGGGCTGCTCTTTCTTTGGTTTTCTGTGTGGTTCCGTTAGACACTTTCCCATCTCCTCACATACAGTGGCCGCTCCCGTGTATACCAGGTCCACCATATCTCTCAATGTTGTCGCGCTTGTGATGTGAGATTCAATAATTGCATCTACCATCCTCACCTTCTCCAACATGATGCGCGATCCCTTCATCCTAGGAATTTTTAGCCTAGCTTCAGGATTTATACCACTGTATAGTAGTGTATTTCGGCCGAAGATTTGCTTCATTTTTCTGGTTTGTGGGTCTTCCTGGTCTTCTTCCTGTTGTTCTTCTTGAAGTTCTTCCAGTTGGTTGAGCTCTTGTTCTTGCTCTTCTGCTGGTGGCGCTGTCTGTGGCCATATGCTCTGTTCAATCGCTGCTAGTTCGACACTTGAAAGCTTTTCATTTTCTAGCAGATATCTCACTCGATTAGCCAGCAGATTCGTGTAAAGCTGTTTTTCTGGCTTGATATCATTCCATGTTTCAGTCAGAAGTTGTCTATATGTTCTTTCTGACAACTGCTCTAGGGTCTTCGCTATAAAATGAGCGCGCATAATTAAAACATTCTCGTCCTCGGTCCATCGCGCTCTTCCGTCTCGTTTTGGCTCCTGGACGGGACGAGACTCTATCTCGTCCAAGTCTAGGAATCCTTCCATTTCAAGCCTGGATCTTGCGGTGCCATCTCGGGGGGCTGCGCCGCTCGCACCACAGTCTCCCCCATCGAGCTGTGCCTCTGGACGGCTCCGAGAGGGACCAGCCCGTAGCCCCTCACCGCCCTGTTGAGTTTTACTTCTCGTCATAGGAGCTACTTCTTCTCAGTGCCTTAGGGAGCCAACCTTTGGGCCTGGAGAACTCGGGTATGCGGGGACGTCACCCCCCGAAGGCCGAAGCCACCCTGCATATTGTATATATATATAAATATATATATATATATATATATATATATATATATATATATATATAAGATAATATATATATATATATATATAAATATATATATATATATATATATATATATATATATAAGATAATATATATATATATATATATATATATATATATATATATATATATATATATATATATATATATATATATATATATATATATATTTTTTTTTTTTTTTTTTTTTTTTTTTTTCCCTTCACACTTTCGTGGTTATATAGGATCAACCGGGTGGGAGCACCAAGATAAAAATCCTGTCGTCACCTTCAATAGGAGTAAAGCACCTGGCGGATGATGTTAACCGTCCCCAGTACAACGGCCTTCTGCATCCAATATATATATATATATATATATATATATGTATATATATATATAAATATAAGATATATATATATATATATATATAGCTGATATCAGACGAGCTTTCCTTCAGATTGATTTGAACGAAAATGACCGAAATTTTTTGAAGTTCTTGTTTTATGACAAATTGTATTTGAAGTATCATGCAGTCCTCTTTTATTGGGAGCTGTAATAGAACACCACCTGAAAGAAACCCTGAAAAAATCAATTTGCAATGAAAACCATTTCGCCAGAAGTAATTTTGACACCAATGAAGTCTTTTTACGTAGACAACGTTTTAGCAAGTGTGAAAAATGAGGAAACACTGCACCAATTTATAGAACAGTCGGAAACCATTCTGGCTGATGCAAAGTTTGAGCTGAGAGGGTGGGAGCCTTCTTCACTAAGAGAAATCGAAGGCGAAGTTAAAAGCAGTGTTTTGGGCTTGATGTGGAATCGCAGATTGGATACATAAGAACTATCTCTGAAATGGTTTGACAAGATGAATAAAAAAAATGTTACCAAAAGAAAGAAAGATTTCATCTGCAGCACACAAAATTCTTGACCCATTGGTTTTTCTCGCCCAGTGTCGTCACTATTCCCAAAGTTATTACTTCAGAAGACATGGTCATTGAATTTGAGCTGAGAGATAAAATCGATGTTGAAGTTCGGGAGGAATTTTTGAAAGGGTTACAAGAAAAACTCATTTGATAGCTGTCAAGATACCACGTTGGATATCCTGTTCGAATTCTACTGAACTAGTCAGCCAATCTGTTCACATTTTCTGTGATGCAAGTGCTAGTTCTTGAGCAATTTTTTTTTTAGAACAGAAAACAGTGGAGAGATCAACGTAGAATTGGTAGAAGCAAAATCCTGGGTGGCCCCTATCAAAAGGTTGAAAATTCCTCGACTTGAACTTTTGGCTGCGAAAATTGGCATTAGAATGTTTCAAAATTTCAAGAGGAACTATAAAGCGAAAATACAAGTGTATTATTGGTCAGATTCTTCTACCGTGTTATCGTGGATTGAACGAGAAGAACAGTGGAAACCTTTCATATGGAATCGAGTTGAAAAAATCAAACGTTTCTCCAGTCTTCAGGAATGGTTTTGCTTTCATGGGAACATGAATCCAGCAGATCTTCCATAAAGAGGTAGTACACCTAAAATATTAGCTGAAGGAAGATGGTGGAAGGGTCCTAAATGACTTATGATCCGATTTCACAAAGGCCGATTTTGATTATGATGAAGAAGATATCAATAACGAAAAACTGTGGTTTCATCCTCTTCTGTGAGCAAAGAATGTACATGCTACAGGTATTTTTCAAAGTTTAGCAAAATTGTTAATCTTGCTGGAAGGATCTAGCGATTTATAACGATTTTCATGCAGCGAGATGGTTACCATAATGGAATTTTGTCTGTTGAAGAATTGGAAGGTGCAAGAAAATCAGTCATTTTTATGATTCAACAAGAATGTTTTGAGTCAATAGAAGATTCCGAGCTATCTTCGTTGTGTCCTTTTATGATAATGATGGATAAAAATGGATTGATAAGATTACGCACCAAGATTTCTGATAGAAATGATATAGTTGATTTTTGTATGCGATATGTTTTACCATCGAATCACGAAGTTGTTAGACGTATGATTTTCGAGGAACATATCAAGAATGGCCACGTTGGTGTTCAGTCATTGATGCAAATTCTGAGAGAAAACTATTGGATTCTCAAATGTAGACGCACAGTAAGATCTGTAGTAAGAAAATGTAATACTTGCAGGAGATATCGAGGCCATTAGTTTGCCAGAAGCAAGGGTCCGTGACGCAGCAGTTTTCGAGGTCCTTGGTAGAAATTTGTGTGCTGTGTACAGAGCAGTTCACCTCGAATTGACACTGAGACAATTTATCACTAGTAGGGGAAGACTTTCAATTATATATATAGATTGTGGCAAGAATTTCATCGGAACAGAAAATGCTCTTCGCAATTTAGACTGGACAGAAGTAGCCAAAAGTTGTTTCACTATACACCAAATCGACTGGCGATTCAACCCCCCAACAGCAGCATGGCGGGGTGGTTGGTGGGAGCGTCTCATAAGGCTTATGAAAGATGTACTACGTAAGATACTTGGAAAAACCTGTCTCAACTTTGAAGAACTGTAGACAGTACTTTGTGACTGTGCAGCAGTACGGAATACACGACCATTAACTTATATGTCTGAAGATCCGGATAATTGTATTGTCCATACACAGGCGATGTTTCGACATTTAAGAAGTTGGAATAGTTGACATTGATTTAGTTGCTCACCGTAACATCTGCCTATATACTTGCCTCAGTGAGCTATGTGCACCAACATCTGAAGCAGTATCTAGCGGGCTCAAATTACCATGAACATAACACTCGAGGAAAAAGCTCACTGGTGATACCTCACTCTAGGATAAAGAGAACCCAACAAGGTCCAAACTACACTGCGGTTAAACTTTATAATAGACTCCCCCAAGAATTTAAAACGCTTCCATTCGCTCAATTCAAAGGGAAGGTGAAAAATTTGTTACTCAAGGAAACAATTTACGACTTGAGGGAATTTTATCTTGAAATTTTATGAAAAGTTCGTATAAAATACGTCCTATGTTATATACCTATTTGGAAATTTCTGCTGTTGTGACTTACCATGTAATATTGATGGTGCATTTTTATGATTGTATCTCTATATGACATAAATAAATAGTAATAGTAATAGATTTGACTAAACGCTACAGATATCGTGAAGTTGATGCGAAATTTAATCAAATGATTTAAGTCAGAATATTTCGGCCAACTAACATTATTTTCGAAAAGAAAGTGTCTGTAGTGACTCGGTTTGCTCAGAGATGGCGCTCTGGTGGTAATGCGCCACAAAACATCGGCCCCGGCGTATTTATAAGGGCCGACGCGAAGCAACCGATTCACTTCTCACCCAATGGTGTGGGAAGGTGTGTCTTAGGCAGAGATCGCTGGATAGCCTAACTGAAGAGTCCACCAGGGATCTCGGGACGAAACACTATACCCCCCGGGAGAGGGCGCACCTAATTCTTGGCTCGAGAAAGACTCGCCAAAGTGGTGACCCCGACTTGATGGCGGAAAGCTGCAGCGTTGGAGCGCAGAGGCGACTCACCGCCCCGCTCAACGTTACGGCTACTGGGGTGTCCATCGGACACTAGAGCCGATGGCACGCCGAGCCTCGTGTTTCCGTCATCACAGCACGCAAGCGCTCTCTCCCCCCTGGGACCACCTGCGTACCTCCTCCTCAGGAGGGTCGTCATTACTGGTGAGGGGGTATGTAGTGACTCGGTTTGCTCAGAGATGGCGCCATGGTAGTAATTTATTTATTTATTTATTTATTTATATCCCAACAGACCACAAAGGTCTCATTACAAGGATAAAAGGTAACATAAAAAATAACTATACATAATAAATCACAAGAAGGTATAAGTTACATGCCAACACTGAACCTTACCATATAATACAATATAATTTAATTTAATGGGGTTGAATCACACAGAGAGTTGTATGAGGTATCGCATAACTGATGTGCGAAAAGTACTCTGCGACATTGTCCAATCAAGATCTATCATGGAATTGAGTTCATTTGCTAATCGTAACATGGCCACAAGCGGAGATCTAGTAGTGAACATACGAGGAACATTGAACACAGGGATAGATCGAATTTTTCTTGGGGGTACGTTGAATCTTACAAGTGATAATATTTCCGGTGAGTTTATCTTGTTATTGATCAATTTATGCAAAAAAGTTAACACCGCGAGAGTTCGTCTGTTTTCTAGCGATAATATTTCAAATTCATTTCTTAGTTGATATGTTCTTACAGTTTTATAGTCAGCTCGTTTGTTATATTTCTTGAAATAAATGTATCTTAAAAATTTGTTTTGTATTTTTTCCAACTGAACCAATTTACTGTGATATTCAGCAAACCAT
The DNA here is from genome assembly GCF_914767665.1 of Harmonia axyridis. NCBI lineage: Eukaryota > Metazoa > Arthropoda > Insecta > Coleoptera > Coccinellidae > Harmonia > Harmonia axyridis. The sequence continues at coordinate 10,287,047 of NC_059506.1, forward strand.
ATCTGTGTACCAAATTCTAGTTTGGGTCGAATTAAACTATAGTAGAGAATTTTCAGAGAATTTATATTTTTGAAGCTTGCAGATTGCCTGATTATGAACCCTAGTAACCGGTTAGCTGACCTTAGTATAATCGTGAAATGGTGAGAAAAAGAAAAGTTGTTATCATATGTGATACCGAGGTCTTTCACATTATCACAACGCGTCAAAATTTCGTCGCCGATCATATATTCAAACAAAACTGGATTTTTTATTCTAGCAATAGTCAGTGTCAAACACTTTTTAACGTTGAAATTTAGTTTATTTGTGAGACTCCATTCATAAACCCTGTTTATATCCTCTTGAAGCTTTATACAATCATGAACTGTATGTATTTCCTTGAATATTTTTAAATCGTCCGCAAACAGTAGACATTCCGATGACTTCAGCACAGACGGCAGATCGTTAATAAAAATCAAAAATAGTAGAGGTCCCAGATTTGAGCCTTGGGGAACACCAGAATTGGCTTCAAACTTTCCCGAAGTATTTCCGTTATATTTCACCTTTGAATATCTGTTTTCTAAATAACTTTTCATAGTTTTGAGTAAGTTACCCGACAGACCAAACCTGTTTAATTTCAACAGCAATACGTCATGGTCTACTCTGTCAAACGCTTTACGAAAATCAGTATAAACTGTGTCTAATTGGGATTTGTTTTCCAAAGTTTCGTACACATAATTTCCGAAAATGAATAAGTTTGTACTTATTGATTTATTTGCGATGAAGCCATGCTGTTGGGATACAAAGTACTTCTCAACATATCCGTATAAACTGCAATAAATTATTTGTTCAAATAACTTGGCTGGTGCGCACATTATGGATATAGGTCTATAATTGGTTATGTCCATTTTATCACCTGATTTAAATATTGGTGTCACTATAGAAGTCTTCCAGAGCGAAGGAAAAGTACCCGATGAAATAATAAGATTGAAAATGTGAAGCAAGGGCTCCCTCAACCATTCGCCACACCAATACTACGCCACACCAATGCGCCTCGCAACATCGGCCCCGGCATGATTAAAGGGGTCGACACGAAGCAACCGATTCACTTCTCCCCCAAGAGTGTGGGAAGGTGTGTCTTAGGCAGAGATCGCTGGATAGCCTAACTGAAGAGTCCACCTGCGATCTCGGGACGAAACACTATACCCCCGGGAGAGGGCGCATCAAATTCTTGGCTCGAGAAAGACTCGCCAAATGTCTAATGACACTGTAAAGATAGAAGATGTTGTACTCGTATCAGATTTCAATAAGAAAAAATTTGATGGGCCTATGGGTCAAGTGGTTGAAAGGATACCTGGTCGTGATGGAGAAATAAGAATTGTAAGGCTAAAGACTACTTCTAGAGAGATATTGCGACCACTACCACTGTTTATGTTGGAGATGGGAAGTTTGCAAGAGCTGCCAAGGAAAGTTGTGAAAAAGGAAGCCAAAGAGTGTTTAGAAGAAATGATGAAATCTCTGAACATGAAGTACAGACAAGATATGGAAAGAGGGTGAAAGTTCCATCAAGATACAAGGATTAGTTGTGTCACAGTTTTTGGAAATTTGATGACACAAGGTGGGAGTGTGTTGTATTATTTACCTTGTGAACAGGGATAAGATAATAGAAGGATTGTCATTGTGATTGTATGTCATATACTGTCAGACAAAAAAGCAGCATTCTCAGTAGTTTTTCGGCTATAAATTCGTATATCTATACCTAATAGTTTGTCCTCTAGAAAGAAACTGTTGATAGTTTTCTAACAATTTGTATTTATTGGCAGAAAACTGTAAAACGTTACATAACTTTTCCAGAACTTGAGTTTGAAGTAACATTATAAACATAAATATAATATAAAGTCATCAGCCAATTTCATCATTTTATTCCCAAGTATCATTTAAAGAAATGATACTTGGAAAAGAGAGAACTCTAAATCGTTCTACTTATTTCAGGTAACAAAAGATGAAATAATGACCACGGTGAAGAAGATGAAGAATAAGGTCTCTTGAGGTTATGATGACATCCCTCTGAACTCAATCAAAAGAAATTTACAAGACTGATGAAACCTATTCATTTAATCATTAATAGAATTCTTGAAAGTGGCATAATTTCAGGTGCTCTTAAGCTCAGTTTTTTGAAGCGCTGTCATCAAAAAGGTGAGGTGATCTTGATGAATTCCCAAAATACAGACCAATCAGCCTCATTACAGCCTTTGCTAAAGCCATAGAGAAAATTCAAATCGACTTCTGGACTTCTTTCGGAAATTCAGGGTGTATTGAGCCCCTTCTTTTTGGGGTATAGTGTATCATTGGAAAAGCGGCTTTCCACTGACAACATAAAAAAAGCTTCAACACGTAAATATAGCTATAGCTACCTACGTGACACCCGAGTCCTGCAACAACAAATATGAGTAGAGGATAACAGATTATTGAAAATACAAAGAAAATGATAACGGACATCCCTCAAGGCAGTACTGTATCTAGGGCGTGGCAAAGGTGGCACTTGCCACGGGCGCAAGGCTACTAACTTTTGTCGCTTAATCTGAAAGGTATTTTGAAAGGAATATAAGATATGATTTATTGGCCGGAAGAAATATAAAGCGAGCCGATTGAATTGGAAGTGGAGTAGTAGCGCCCGTTATTTTATATTCCACAGGAGTGATCAGTACCGTATCTAGGGCGTGGCAAAGGTGGCACTTGCCACGGGCGCAAGGCCCGCAGGGGCGCCCAAAAATATCAAAAGAAAAAAATATTGGAGCTCCAGGCGAAATAATTCGAAAGATCACAATTTAGTTTTCATGTTATACCTATATACGCCTCGCAACGAGCGATGCCGAGAAATCTGGAAACATTTTAAATATTGCTAGCCTTCCATAGGATTGGCCCAAAATGATCTCAAGATCAACAAAACTTTAATTTAAGGGAAGAAATAATATAAATATGGCTATGTTCAAGCGTGCCGTAATCTAGTCATAAATATATCTGTTGAGCGTCGGTATGTTCAAAGGTGCCGCATTCAGATCATAAATATTAGTAATGTGTAATTACCCCTATTTTAACGAGTTTTTTGCGCTTTATCCAACTTGTCGGTATTTCTTCGACAAACGGTACCATCTATTTTTGAAGTGCGGCGGCTTCTTTTTTTTTCATACAATTTTATAAGGATCGGTTTTTTAGATCTTCAGGAGTTATAGTGTTCATATGTACCTATATGAATATCAATGGTTTCAATAAAAATGAGTAAATATACAGGGTGTTTATGATTAGGTGCGAAAAAATCAGGGGGAGATTCAAATAATAGGGTGGGTCTTTCAAATAAACTTTCTTTGAGCTCTCTCCCGCTTAGTGGAAAAAGTAGTTTTTATTTTGTGAAAAGTTGATAAATGTTTTTTGTTACATTCATTTCATATTTGTAACAGTTCTCAAAAAAATATCGTTTTGACATCATTTATCTCTTGAAAACCAAAAAATTCACGAAAATAAAGTTGAGCTGACATTTGATGCGAGCGGGAAGGCATTCTCAAGGCATTCCAAGGGGTAGAAAAAACCACCCTCCAAACTTGTTTCGCGATAACTTTTTCTTTTTTCATATTTTACAATGAGTAAATTAATTTTGGATAGACTAATCTATTTTTAACAAATGAGGTCTCTTATAAATTTTTGCTTTTATTCACAGTTTTCGAAAAAAAAAACATCAACAAATAATACGTCTGAGTTGTGGAGGTTGGAATTATTTTCGACCTCAAATTTATCCAATAGGCGGATGTCAAAACGATGATTTTATCGAGAAATGGTACAAATATAAAATGAATGAAACAAAAAAAACAACAATTATAAACTTTTCACAAATTGAAAACTACTTTTCGGGAGCCATCTTTAGGGGGCTACAGCTAAGGAGATGGAGGCGCAAAAAAAAGTTTATATGGAAAACCCACCCTATTTTTTGACAAGTAATTTCTCCCTGAATTTTTTCTCAACTATATCATATACACTCTGTATAATATTGGTTATTATTTCAAAACTTCAACGAAAGCATATGACTCAAATTATGAATAAAAAAATATTATAAGAAAATATAATAGGTGAAAAAAAAAATCGAAAATGGGGGGCGCTGTTTCGGGCTTTCAGTCCTCATCAGTACTGTGAAAAAGTGTAAGAGTAGTCAAGCAGGTAGCTACAGCTGTCTAAGTGTTGAAGTTGGTTGTTGCCCAAAAACCCATTGGTTCTGCCTAGGGAAAACATAAATGGGCGGCTGGTTACTGTTGTTAACTCCGTTTGTTTATTGTTTTCCTCCAAGTGTTATTCATCCTTACACTTTTTCACCGTACTGATGAGGGCCGAAAGCCCGAAACACGTGTTTACGTTTAGCACTTTCCCTTGAGGGATGTCCGTTATCATTTTCTTCGTATTTTGAATATCCTCTACATATATTCCTTAAAATATTGAAACGATGACGTGTGCTAGTTTTTCATTCATTAATTTACGATGAATATGGTATATTACTCAGCGTGATGGCCTGCTTTTCGATCTGTTTGTAATTGAGAAAGCTTGCGCTGCGTTATTTTATTTTTCACGCTCGACTAAGTCTGGCATAGGGGTGAATGAGGTAGAACAAGTGCGCAATCGGTAATTACATAACAATATCATTATACACCTGGACAAAACCATAATCTCGCACCTGGCATTCAATTCAATTGTTTCACATGAGGGTAATTTTGCGGGTCTCAAAAATTGATGGTCACTGTTCGGTCATATAGAGCAGGGCATAGTTTTATAGATGAAATTGTTTAGGTAGGTATTCAAAATTACTGAATGATGAAATATATATACAGGGTATTTCAAGTTCGACGGCCTATTAAAATTTTCTGGAGAACGGGGCCCATTTGCGTTCTGAAAATTCGGAATATGTCATTGTTCATGATGCCCTATTCAGCTAAAATATTTTCGAAGTTCCGACAAGAAAAAAAAATCTTTTTTTTTTTATTTTATCTCTTAGATATTATCAAGATTTCCATTCTCAATTACACTTTGCTAAAATTATTGCGTTAGTCCTCATAATTTTCAAAATATTAAGAAAAAACCGTAAAAAAGAGGGTATTTCCTTAGTCCCAATTACGTGAATTATTTTTACTGCGAATATCCTATGCGTATACTCAATTCACTTTCTCAAACTTGAATGATGTTGGAATATCATGCATATCTTGAATTTGAGAAATATCATCACAGGGTGTTTCAAATATTGTGCCAAAAATTGTTAACAAAATGTGATCATAACTTTCGATTTTTAAATTATTCGAGATTTTATGAATTAACGTGGACCGTTTGACAAATCTTTTCAGAAGAAAAGGTACCTGCTTGTCATTAAGGATGTTTATACACAATATCGGTATAGATATTTCCTGAAAGAAAAATCTGAGGAAAAAACTGCCTTAACAGAGATGTTATCACACAATCAAAGAAATGTCGAGTGACAATGGAGGAGAATTTGATAACCAAGAAGTGAGAGTCATTTTGAAACAGAGAGGAATTGTTCAAAGACTCACTGCACCATACTCTCCTCAGCAGAATGGAAGCGCAGAGAGAGAAAATCGGACAATAATAGAGATGGCCAGGACGCTGAAAAACTCGAATCCTGAAGCTGATTTTCATCCTAGTCTCTGGGCTGAATTTGTTAACACTTCAATTTATATTCTCGATAGAACTGGAAAGTCATCAGTAGATGGTGTAAGTCCATATGAATTATGGCATGGTAAAAAACCCAGAATGAAACATTTGAGAATAATAGGTTCGAACTGTTATGCTCTTGTTCCTGCACAAAAGAGGTGTAAAATGGATAACAAGGCAGTTAAAGGAAATTTAGTGAGTTATGATGGAGATGAAAGATACAGAATTTGGTTGGAGAAAGAGCGGAAGGTAATTCTTTCGAGAGATGTTACTTTTGATGAAGAATTGAGTATATGTAACCAAGTTAAGAGTCCCCCTGAAGAAATAATTCAAGAAAATAACGCAGAAAAAAGTAATAGTGCTTCAGAATATATACAAAGAAGCAGCCTGAATTATTCAGAAGAAACCATAGAAGATCGAGACGAAGATTTTCAAGCTGATATTGAAGAAGATATTAACGAAAGAAATGAAGAGAGTGAAGATGAAGAAAGAAGATATAATCTCAGGAGCAGAAGTTCTATTCAAACTCCGTCATATTTAGGAGATTACGTCTTATATGCTGAAGAAATATTTCAAGCAGTTGGTACCCCCGAAACATATCAAGCAGCATTAGCGAGTGATGATCATGAAAAATGGATAGAAGGAATGAGTTGTGAGTTAAATTCATTGAAAGGAAATAATACTTGGGAATTAGTTGAATTGCCCAAAGTTAGGAAGGCACTACCTTGTAGATGGATATATAGGATCAAGATGAATCCAGATGGAAGTGTAGAACGATTCAAAGCCAGATTGGTAATTAAAGGGTATAATCAGCGGTAAGGCATAGACTACAATCAGACCTTCAGCCCAGTAACAAGACTAACTACTGTGATATCGATTCTCAGTATTGCAGCAAGTGAGAAAATGCACTTGAGATAATTCGATGTTTCAACTGCCTTCTTATACGGAGAATTAGAAGAAAATATATACATGAACCAACCTGAGGGCTTCAATGATAGATCTGATAGGGTATGTAAATTAAAACGTAGTCTTTATGACCTGAAGCAAGCACCTCGCTGTTGGTATAACCGATTGAATCTATATTTGAGACGTTTGGGTTTCAAAAATAATGACGCAGATTCTTGCTTATATATTCGTGCAGTAGACAATCGAAAAATACTACTAGCTTTATATTAGGACGATGGACTCGTTGCTGCATTATCAAAAAAGGATTTGGACCAATTTATGGATGAATTGAAGCAGGAATTCAAAATAACCTACAAGCCAGCCAACTTTTTCTTCGGACTAGAAATCACAACTGATCCAGAGGGAGTCATAAAAATAAGTCAGCAAATATGCAAAGAAAATTTTGGAGAGGTTTAATTTCGCTAATTGCAGACCTGTTTTGACTCCAATAGAAACATATTCGGAGATCCTCAAATCAGGGAAAGTTACTGAAGGTACAAATTTTCCCTACAGACAAGCAGTAGCTGCATTGATGTACCTCATGGTTGGTACTAGACCAGATTTGGCTTATGCAATTGGTTTTCTGTCGAGAACTCTGGAAAACCCAACTCATGGTCATGTAGTGAAACTGAAAAGGGTTTTCAGGTATATTTCTGGAACAATTAATTTTGGAATTGCATATAAACCAGGTCTAGCTAAAGAATTGGAATGCTATAGTGATGCTGATTTTGGTGGATGCACAAAAACTGGCAGATCCACTTCAGGAGTTGTTATTAATTTTGCTGGTGGAATAATATCCTGGTCTAGTCAAAGACAGAGTATTGTTGCTACTTCAACAACTGAAGCGGAACTTGTTGCTGCGAATGAAACCACAAAATAAGTGATATGGTTGAATAGACTATTCTCAGCTATTATCAAACTAGATCACATTCCAGTACTGCAAATAGATAACTCTGCAGCAGTAAGATTAGCGCAAAATCCAGAGTTTCATCACAGAACGAAGCATATTGACATAAAATATTTTTTCATCAGAGAAAAAGTGTTGGAAGAAAAGTTAGCTGTTCAGCAGATAAATTCTCAAGAACAAGTTGCTGTTGTTCTTACCAAACCTTTGCCCCGAACAAGATTGTTGATAATGTATTCAAGGATGGGACTTTCTTAATTTTTGTTTTGTCACTTATATAAACTATTCTAACAAGGGAAAGTGTTGAAGATGTTCACAAGTGTTAGATATAGTTCACCACATAGAGTAAACTTTGGAACAAAAACTAATCAACTGTCAAATTAATTAATGCAATAAGAATCTTTTCTGTCAGAACCTAGATACTTTTAATTGAATAAATCCTACAGAATTACTGGTTTCAATTGCCATGTTAAAATTTGTCATATACTGAATGATCCTTCAAATTTTATTTCTGTCGTAACATTTTGACTAGTATTTCAAGTGAAGAATTTGAACTGATTTTATATATGTATATAGTATAGCTATAAAAGTTTAATGAGTCTTCTTGATGAAGGATATTTAATATAAATCAAATAATTTGACAACTTTGTGTCTAATCCTTCACAATAATATATCTGTATGATATATTCAGTTTATTTTTGTCTTGGAATATATTCCAATTCTAAAAATGACAAATTTAATAATCAACCAAAAGAAAAATTCAAAATGACTAAAACTGTACAAATTGAGTAAACGGTTAATAAATTGAACAACTAAATTAACATAAAGACAGACGTACGTTTCGGAATTTTTGTATTTAATAATACAATTTTTCCTCATCAGTGCCTTATAGTTCAACGGAATTATTAAATTTACAAACTTACCACGTGTATATCTATATCTATATCTATATTAGAGAGTCAGTATCAACCAATTGATAAATTTAAAATTTCTGAAATTGTTTATTCAATTGTAAATGTCGATTTGTATATGTATTTCAAAAGAATAACAATGAAGAAATCTATGACTACCTTAGGTAATGGCTTGTTCTGTGAATCCTCACCCGAGCAACCGATACTGTTTAGTTAGTTTGTAGTTTCTTACTTGCAGTTTAGTTGAGGTAGATATACACGTGGTAAGTTTGTAAATTTAATAATTCCGTTGAACTATAAGGCACTGATGAGGAAAAATTGTATTATTAAATACAAAAATTCCGAAACGTACGTCTGTCTTTATGTTAATTTAGTTGTTCAATTTATTAACCGTTTACTCAATTTGTACAGTTTTAGTCATTTTGAATTTTTCTTTTGGTTGATTATTAAATTTGTCATTTTTAGAATTGGAATATATTCCAAGACAAAAATAAACTGAATATATCATACAGATATATTATTGTGAAGGATTAGACACAAAGTTGTCAAATTATTTGATTTATATTAAATATCCTTCATCAAGAAGACTCATTAAACTTTTATAATTTGATGTAATCATTTATTGATTAGAGAGTCAGTATCAACCAATTGATAAATTTAAAATTTCTGAAATTGTTTATTCAATTGTAAATGTCGATTTGTATATGTATTTCAAAAGAATAACAATGAAGAAATCTATGACTACCTTAGGTAATGGCTTGTTCTGTGAATCCTCACCCGAGCAACCGATACTGTTTAGTTAGTTTGTAGTTTCTTACTTGCAGTTTAGTTGAGGTAGATATACACGTGGTAAGTTTGTAAATTTAATAATTCCGTTGAACTATAAGGCACTGATGAGGAAAAATTGTATTATTAAATACAAAAATTCCGAAACGTACGTCTGTCTTTATGTTAATTTAGTTGTTCAATTCATTAACCGTTTACTCAATTTGTACAGTTTTAGTCATTTTGAATTTTTCTTTTGGTTGATTATTAAATTTGTCATTTTTAGAATTGGAATATATTCCAAGACAAAAATAAACTGAATATATCATACAGATATATTATTGTGAAGGATTAGACACAAAGTTGTCAAATTATTTGATTTATAGTATAGCTATAAATGAACAACCTACAAAGAGACAGAATGAATAGACTTGCCTTTCGAATACCCATTGGTTATGTTACTTCATAAGCAATTGTAATATTATCATATCTAGGTGAACCTTTTTGAGGAATCAGGTTATAAGTTTGAGAGTCTCTTAATTCCCAAGGTTTCAGTTGAACGACAAATAATATTATGATAATATAACAGGGTATATATAGTTGAAATTATTCGTATGAAAGATTTCACAACGATTTGATTTCTTCATTATAAATTCAACAGCACTGCACTCAAATTCTTCAAAAACGGATAGGTCACTTATATTTTTGCACTCTTCAGTCGTAAAAGTGTATATTTTAGCTATTCAAAAAACACATCGAAATTTTTGAATGTCATCTGACTAACTTCGCTCTTTTTCCAGTAATAAAGCCAATTGTGAATTATCTATAAGGAGTTTTTCTATCTGTTTTATACTGTTTCATGATAGCACAACTTTTACTCAAATCCAAGACTGAATTGACTGGGTGATTCATGTTTATTTAAAGTTCACAATTTACGAATATCGGTATTCCTATTGATGATCAGATGAAACTTCTGTTCTCTTTTGTAGTTCCATCTTCTGTCGCAATAGATTCAAATTCTCACGAAAGAGAATGTAGTTTCATAGTTTGTGGAAAATAAACGAAAAATTCCTGAAATGAAGTAACATTCATCCAATTGAATCAATAATACTAACCTGAACTTAGGAAAATGCATTCGATGATATCAATATTCATTTCCAAATTTTGACAAATATCTATCGAATTTTTGATTCGCCGAAGACTTTGCATTTTATCTGTCGGCATTTATCTAAATATTGAATAACAATTTTGGAAACTGCAAACTTTCTCAAGAACTTTCATATATCAAAATGGAATATTTATTATTAACATGACACTGACAGTCAAATTGTCCACAGATACCACAGAAATATGGGACTTGAAATGTCAAAATAATCCGAAACACCCCGTATACTCGAAAACCGCGAGGAGAATCGAAGGTTGTGGATTTTTCCAGGGATCTCGAGATGATTTTGAGGGGGGTCTTATTCTTGTCATTTTTGCTCTAGATGGTCCCGTTTGGGCTGTGATTTTACGTTTAAAATTTGCCGAACTGTCACGAGCGGTTTTATATATTATTAGATATATTAACAATTATTGTTATTTGTGTGTATCAGTAGTAAGGCCTAACGTGGTCTAACCATCGTCAATTACGTCGTTCACAACGTCTTCTTATCGCTTGGGCGCATATGGTATAAAAAACTTTCGATACATATATCAAGAATCGATAAGATTCTTTGGTTTGAATTGTGCAGATTTGCATTCGAGCAGTGTTGCCGGAATTGTTTGGGAATTTATCAGATATTAAACTTACTTTTCAAACTTCATTATGCCAACAGACATGCAACATAACTTAGCGGTTCTCGCCGCAAATCGCTCTACAGCGGCTGATCGTATTCAAGAAACCTTTAATGTAGCAAAGAATGCAGAACTTGATCCCTCTTTCATTTCAGAATTAAAAATGAGGATAGATTCTCTTGACGCTGTTTACAAACAATTCGAAAATAGTCATCAGAAGATTATAAATATTCGGGCAAGTGAAGGAGAAGAGGTTTTGAAAACTCTAGGAGAAATACGTTCTAGAGTTGACAAACAATATTTTGCAGTTAAAGCCATTCATTATAATTTAATTGAAAATGTTGAAACTATTCCAAAGGAAGTTTCCGAGTCGGCTTAGTGTGTAAGGCTTCCTAAAATCACTTTGCCAGTTTTTAACGGCATTTTCAAAGAATGACCAAGTTTTAGAGATTTGTTTTTTTCGTTGGTTGAATTATTCGCTTCGCAGTAAAAGTTAAAAACTGAAATATTAGGTTTGACATAAACATAGATAATGTGACAAAAATGGCTTTTTTCGGCAACCGTCCGGGAAGTGCTCACTTCCCGGACGCTTTTTCTCTGAGAAAGTAGCATTTCCCGACCTAGTCCGGAAAGTACGTACTTCCCGGACTAGGCCGGAAAAGAATCATAGAATCCATAGCAACCGAGATAACGGCTGACAGTTCATATGAAATTAGTTGTCAAAAATTTGCATGTTTTTTGATCGCAATCGCAATAAAATATGGAAAGCAGCAGCGATAGTGTTATTTTACATGGTTGCCGAAAAAATATTGTACGCAACACGCCCGAAAATGGTTTTTTTGGACTCACAGACTTCCAGGACTCGCTTGTCTATTCGTCCAAAAAAACCCTATTTTCCGGACTTGTTACGTAAATTACTATTACATGCACATACATCAATTTGATAAAAAAAGTATTAACACTTTTCAATTCCCACAGATTTTCAATCAACAATTGTTTCGCCATCCAAGCGGCTTTATTAAGAATAGGTTACATTGCAAAGTGTTACTTTTTGAAATACAATCTCAACTATATATACCCGAAAATAAGAGTACTTATGGAGCAATCAAATATTGTATTTATGGTTTCCCTAATAGGTTCCGGATATTCCAGGCTTGGGGTACTATAGAAATTCATTAGCTAAAATCTAGAATTTTCCAAAAATCTATTTGAAGATATTCAAGAAAGTCAGTCTAAAATTGTACTTGTTTATCTCAAGGGATTCTAAGAGATTTAAACGGTGACTTTTATTTTCAATATATAGGATTTTGAAATCAGAATCAAAGTTATGTCCAATTTCTGTCAAATGATATGCATATGCCCAAAATATGTTATGAAAATAAAATTTACCTTTAAATATAACATTTATGACATTTTCTGTGAACAGTTTTTCAACCTTGTAAGTATGTCCACCCCTTCCCTTCGGTATTGTACGCCTGTTTCCGCTTGGCGCCAGTTAATGCGCGGTACCTACTCACGAAACTCAATTTTCCGTTTTATTCCAATGCAGTTCCTAGAAAACGGCTGTAGTTACTGGAACGAAATGTTTACTCGTATAATTTCGTATGGCACGTTTTACTGAATTCGGTTGTGTTTAAATCGTCACCGCAGTTAAGACAGTGAATTTTTGTGATTTTTTTTTATGGAAATGATGCGTACAATTACTCTAGTCAAGGTAATATTTTTTTATAGAATAGAATTTAATTAAAAAACCATTTTTCCTATAGAAGTAGGAACTCTGGTTTGAGTAATTTGATCTTAGTATTTATTATTACTTATTCTAAGATCGAATTAAATATGTTTCCTAATTGCCAATATATATAATTACATGGATGGAATTTTGATGTGAAAAAGAAATATTTGTATCGGTCCTAAATATATTTTTATTTTATATTCAGCGGAATCTTAAAAATTATGAACAAATCCTGCTTGTTATGAAACTTGAAAAGATTCTCAAGTGGAACTAATATTCTTCAAATGAAATCCTTAAACTTATTGATAATCAAATTGAAATCATGAATACATAATTTTGAATAGATATCAAAATTATGACAATATTGATATTTTTTCGATATATAGATACTTTTTTGGTAGAAATACCAATTTATATTATATAATAATATAATATTATTTCTAGTCAAAAATGTATAGGTATATCAAAAGGATTTATCAGACAGTAAAGGTTTCGAACGATATTTATTTTATTTTCATTAGAATATTAGATTGCCTTCAGCTAGTAGACTTATTTTACCTTTATAATGAATTTTGAGTTTTAATCTAAAAGGCTATAGGTACTTAAATTTAAATAACTAAAAGATCTTATTTTACCAATTTAGTAGTCGTAGACGACCTTCTTGGGTTTCCATGAATGAGTAGTGTAGAGACGAAAAGATCTACACGGTCGCAGTTCCCGGAAGGCTGAAAGAGTCACAACGACCCCTGTTCAAATAAAAATAATAATAACTAGCATTTAGTACGATCACTTGTTTCAGGTGTCTATTATAGTTTCTTCGATATACCAATAATATAATAAACGCACTAATATAATATACAAAGTGAATAAATGGTGCTCGGTCAGTCGATAACTTTTGTGAATTTTGTACTAGGAGAATAATAACAGTTGTAATTTTTTATTATTGTCTGAGTGATAATCTGTATGAGTAAACATACATTAAGGATTTCTTCTGGATATGGCTTAGCGTGTATAACCTCAACTTAATCGTGAGTTCCATCTTATTGTTTGTAGATTATTGAACATGAGAGTTACACTGAATATATTTGTAGATTCCTGAAGATGCTGATAAAACTGTTAGCGTTAAAAATTAAAAAAATCTTCTAATTTTAACCTGACTGTTTATCCCAATAATTTTTGTTGTCTCAATCCTACAGTTGATAACTTTTCTCTAATATATATATATATATATATACAGGGTGTTTCCTAAACATACGGCAAAAATTCAGGGGGTTGTTCCTTGGACTATTTTAAGCATGTTTTGTCCTTGGATGATTTTTGAAAAACCTCTTTGTTTCGAAGATACAGGGCGAACAACATTTTTCATATTTTTAAAATTAATAATAGATCAATAATTAATAATAATTTGGATTGGATGAGGTGGACCTCATTTATGGCCTGCTCGTTCCCCGGACTTATACCCCTTAGATTATTTCCTATGGGGCCATCTAAAATCATTAGCTTATACCACTCCAGTAGAAAATGTGGAAGACTTGCGAAATCGGATCATTGCTGGGTGTAACTTAATAAGAAATGATCCTGGTGTTTTTGAAAGGGTTCGGCAGTTAATGAGGAGAAGATTGGATGCTTGTATGCTGGCTAGAGGTGGTCATTTTCAACAGTTTTTGTAGGTTGAGTTGAATTTTCATGTAATTTTTCATAATAAAATGTTATTATCTGAAATTTTGTTTCCCCTATATCTTCGAAACAAATAGGTTTTTCAAAAATCATCAAAGGACAAAATATTCTTAGAATAGTCCAAGGAACAACCCCCTGAATTTTTGCCGCATGTTTAGGAAACACCCTGTATATATATATATATATATATATATATATATATATATATATATATATATATATATAATGTGATTCATTCAATTCACTCCCACTAAACTGGTTATAATGAATCAAATAAGAATAGATGGAGCTAATATTGTTTACATCCCTTCTGTAATTCATCGAACAGGTTTCGCGTTTGATATGGTACATCTCTAAGAAACATCTTTTATTTCCATTCACTTCACATTCAAGAATTTTGGTGGAATCATAATTCATTGGATAGATTGCTCAACACAAAAGCGACATCAAGAATCCAAACAAGATTTGTGCCCTAGCGGACCATACCCGGGACAAAGACCATCCAGCAATAATTTGCACGTTGCATCAAAAGATTGGGGTTGTAAATCTAGGAGATTTCTGGAATTTTCGTCCACGTTATTATAAAAAACTGTATTTCCTATTTTATCTGATAAGTCTATAGACTTTCAATTCTGTGGGACTTAGCCCAATAATCTGTATTTGGTAACCATTTTGTAACTTAGTTTGTCTGACACTATCAATAAATTCAGATAACGATTCTTCCGAACATTTCCTCATGTATTGACATTCGCTCTGTAAGACATCAAACTTTATTTTAAAACCAAATTTGCTATTTAGTAATTGTTTTAATTCGATCCAATTATTACAACTGGGTTCAGAATAAATAATGGTTTTTGCATAGTCGATAAGTTTTGATTTGACCGTAGCAAAGCGATATTGATTTATCAATTCTACATTATTTGTAAATCAACTTATTCATATCGACTACAGTAAATCGACAATTTAAGGATATCGGGTATGGTAGTCAAACTCTATAAGATCAATCTCATTTATTGTACCATCCTAGCTTTCTGTCATCATTGTGACCATCTTCGGGGAGCTGAAATATAAATTCAGTAAGACAAAAACAACAACAAACATGACTCAAAACACTCACATCAATTCGAGATGTTTGGGAGTTAATAGTTAAAAATGCTTCAATGGTCTGATTATTCATCTGGAAACTACGATTTTTCACTCAGTATTTTCTTTCAAACTTATTTCATTTAAAACTCTTGTCATATCAGATTGACACAATGTTCAAGATGTTGCACGTAAAAAAAATCGCAATATAAAGATAAACACAACATCGAGTGAAATAATAAATACCAATGCTGTCAAAGAAAATGATAACCTTGAAATAGACAAACAAACACAGAATACTAATAATTCCATATTAACCACCACGGTCGAAAAATCGGACACTACGATGTCTTGCGCATCTGTCACGATCCTTGACAAACACATTGCCAATAATGTGAACATAAACAAGGAAAGGAAAGGTAAACAAGATCTAAATGAACAGGAAGGCTTTCAAGAAGTCATAAGGAAAAATCGTAAACGGCAAAAGAAAGTGAATGTTGGTTCCAGAATAGAAGTAGATGAGTCAACATTTAAATCATTCAAACCCAACAAGGGATCAAAGAAGATATGGATTATGGTTACTTATCTCAAGAGTTAATAAATTTGTTCAAGAACAAGAAATAAAAAAGTATATATCAGCTAAAAGCGACTCAGAAATTGATCAAATATCAGTGATGTTATTGGAAACGAGGTCAAATCAAGCAGGTTTCAAGAGCTTTATGGTAGGAGTTCCTTTAACACTAAAAGAGGAAGTATACAAAAATGAATTCTGGCCTGTTGGTATTTCCTTTGCTAGATTCAATTTTATGAGAGGACAACATTTTTTAGAACCTCAACCGAATTCAAAATCATCAACTTAAACACGATTAAATACTGAAAAATGTAGCTTTAGGGTGCAATACTCAGTATTCATCAAGAAAATCTGAATCTTCTAAAGTTAGTATGACAACAATTATTCACCAAAATATTCAGTCAATTGGAAATTGTGTTAATAGATTAGAAGAATTTGTTCAAAATTTTCCTCATTGCTTATTCTTGTGTATATCAGAGCACTGGAATACAGAGACCCAACTGAGTAACTTCGACATCAACAATTTTTACTTGGCTGAGGCTGTTTGCCGCAAAAATGAAAACCAGCATGGTGGAAGTGCGATTTTTGCAAGGCAGGGTACACAATTCAAGTCACTCAAAACGATTACAGCTCTTTCAGAACAGGGAATCTGCGAATGCAGCGTATGCCAGTTCAAAATCCAAGGAGAAAAAATTGTTATTATGTGTCTGTACACACCTGGTGGAGTGGTAGCGGATTTTTTGAGATGCCTGGAGGACATACTGAATAAGTTCGTTTCGTTTCCAGGGCACATATTCCTAGTGGGTGATTTCAACATCCCAATGCATGAAAAAGATAAAAGTAGAGAAAAAGAACTGTTATTCTCTCTACTAAATTCATACAACATGTTTCCCATGGTTAAAGAATACACTCGGGTTACAACTCTCAGTAGGTCTTTGATAGACAATATTTTCACCAACTATCCTGAAAATTGTGAGGTTGAGGTGCATTTTAGTTTGATTTCTGACCATGCAGCACAAAGTATAAGTTTCTTCATCCAAAAACACAATGAATTTATTTCCAAAAGAATTTTTAATGACTTTAACAAGTTGGATTTTTAAACTAGACTCAAGGAAGAAGAACGGACTAGGGTATACAATGCAAATAATGCAGATGAAATATGGGATAATTTTCACAATATTTTCCTCTATCATTTCAATGTCAGTTTTTCCATTAGAAGATTTAAACAAAGAAATAATCCACAAAAGCAAATAAGGAACGACCCAGAGATAGAACGATGTAAGAGACACTTGGATGTTTTATATGTGATGAGCTCGGTAGATACAACTTTCAAACCACAGTATAAAAGAGCAAAAAAATATATGAAGATTCACTTGCAAAACGAAAGGCAGAACGTTTTCAAAAAGAAATAGAAAACTCAGACAATAGGGCAAAAACTGTATGGTCCATAATAAATAATATAATGAGTGGTTCAGGTACACCCAGAGATATCCAGAAGGACGGAGATCGTGAGATGATTGCAAATCATTTTAACAGCTACTTTCTGAACTGTACAGCAAACTTGTTGTCTGCTTCACCTGTAGGAGACCACCAAACTAATTTCGAGCAAGCAGATAGATCAATGTTTCTCAAACCAATAACAGAAACTGAGATAATAAAAGTAGTAAATAGCTTGAGTAATAAATACAGTAGTGGTTATGATGAAATACCAACTTCTTTGATGAAATTTTGTATTCATGAGGTCATTTCACCGCTAACTTTTGCCATCACCACATCTTTCAGAACAGGGGTTTTTCCAGACAAATTGAAACTGGCAACTGTAAGGCCTTTACATAAAAAAGGAGATTGGTCAGGTGTGGAGCATTATCGACCAATAAGTTTGCTGCCGTGTTTTTCCAAAGTGTTTGAGAAATGCATGAGTATCAGATTGATGGAGTACTTTTTGGATAATGATATGTTCTATAGGGGCCAACATGCCTACATGAAGGGAAGGGGAACTCAGACTGCTCTGTATGAATTTACTGAGTCAATCTTACAAGCACTGGAGAATAAAAGCTACGTGATGGGTTTATTTTTGGATCTGACAAAGGCTTATGACTGTGTAAATCATCAGCTTTTGTTGAAGAAACTGAAGCTGTATGGGATAACTGGGGTTGCTATCTCCTGGTTGAGGTCGTATCCATCGGGAAGGTTGCAGCAGACTGTTGTTACTGAAAAAGGACTATCAGTGAAGCCAAGGAGAGGGATGGTTGAGATGGGCATTCCACAGGGAAGTATAATCGGTCCAATTTTGTTCAATATATATATTAATGACGCTCGGGAGTGTATTGTTGGGCAGAATTGCTTGTTAACTAACTATGCCGATGATAAGAACATATTAATAACTGCTCAAGAAATGCAATCATTACTCAATGATTCGGATAGGATTTTTAAATTATTATCTGAATGGACTTCAAACGAAATACTGATTTTAAATGAAAAAAAAACGAATTGTGTCATATTCAAAACCAACAGATCTAACCTTGAGTGTCCGAATACAATAAAACTAAATGAATCTGAAATTAATATAAGTACTGAAACTAAGCTCTTAGGATTAACGATAGACTTAGTTCTATCATGAGAAGCTCATATAGAAAACCTCAATAAGAGGTTAAACTCGGTTTGTTATACTTTGAGAGTAATGTCACAATATCTCGGCAAATATGGCCTGAAGATGATTTATTATTCAAATTTTGACTCCCCCGTTAGATATGGTTTAATTTTTTATGGTAGTGTCAGAGCAGTGGACAATATATTTAAGACACAGAAAAAAACAGTCAGGACAATAAATAAACTTGATTTTAGAGCTTCATGCAGAAGTTATTTCAAGAGTAGCAAATTTTTAACAGTAATAGCGCTACACATTGAAGAGTGTATAATGTTTCTTTTCAAGAATAGATTTTACTAAAGTTCAAATTTGCCATCACATTCTCATACTAATTGAAATTGTTTATATGTATATCCAGTTCATAGATTGACTGTAACGGAGAGAGGAGCAAAGTATTCTTGCATGAAGTACTATAACAAATTGCCACCAAGGATAAGGCAAATTGATAAACAAAATAGATTCAAAAAAGAATTACACTAGTTTTTACTAGATCTTGAACCATATACAATCCATGAGTATCTCAATTCTCCAACATAGAATTTATATTTGTTTTTTTCTTTGACATATATTTCATTCTGATACAATATAGATATATATATATATATATATATATATATATATATATATATATATATATATATATATATATATATATATATATATCTTTCTTTGTCAATTGACAAAGAAAGATTAATAAAACTGATAGAGTATTTGAGACTAATTTACTTAAAAATTTGCGTTAATTGATGAATTTTAACTTATTAAGGAGACAACCTCAAATTCTTAACCCTGAGGAAGGAACCAATCAGTTCCGAAAGCTTGGTATGAATAAAGAGTAAAACCGAAATCCTTCTTATCAGTCGAATTCCCTTAATAGATTCACGATATATATATATATATATATATATATATATATATATATATATATATCGGGTGTCCCAAGGTGAGTGGCCTATTAGATTATTATGGAAACTATAGATGGTAAAGATTTCAAATTTTGTGGATAGATATTTGGCCATGTAAGGTACATTTT
This sequence comes from Harmonia axyridis, assembly GCF_914767665.1. Taxonomy (NCBI): domain Eukaryota; kingdom Metazoa; phylum Arthropoda; class Insecta; order Coleoptera; family Coccinellidae; genus Harmonia; species Harmonia axyridis. The sequence goes on from NC_059506.1 coordinate 10,306,770, forward strand.
TAAAATAATTTCACATTTCCAGTGTTGCCGGATGTACGACAATTTGGCAACAACTTTGTTATTTTGAATGGGACATCCGGTATTTCTATTTTTTTTATGATACTCCATAAAATATTAAATCTATTCACTCTTACTTTTCCATCCCTATCTTCAACGGTTTTTGAGTTATTAATTATTTTTCGAAATTTTAGATCAAATTGCCGTATTACGAAAATGACTCTAGTTCGCTCAATATTTGAGATTTAAGTCAGAAATTTTGCAAGTCGTTAGATATTGATCTGATCTGTGTCACTGCTTTTGAATTATGGTTGTCAATAATACAGGACGGACCAAAAAAAATCATCATTTGCAAAGTTACAAAATTGTAAAAAAGTCTATTTTTTCAAATTAGACACCTAGTATATTTTTCAATTTTTGGAATCAGTACAACACACTCTACAATTTTTCTATTCACGTCCCTATACCTATCTCAACTGGATTCCGAGTTATATGCGTTTATTAGATTTCACATTGATTCAATAAGCATTTATTTCTTTTGTATTGTTATTTTTTCGATGTCGTTCATAGATCGATATATTCAATCCATAAATGTCAAAATAAACAATTATTGCCTAACAGGTGTTTTGTTCCGAGATTTTTCTATAAATAATGGCTCAAGAAAGATATACGCCATATAACTCGGAATCCAGTTGAGATATGTATAGGGACGTGAATAGAAAAATTGTAGAGTGTGTTGTACTGATTCCAAAAATTGAAAAATATACTAGGTGTCTAATTTGAAAAAATAGACTTTTTTACACTTTTGTAACTTGGCAAATGATGATTTTTTTTGGTCCGTCCTGTATTATTGACAACCATAATTCAAAAGCAGTGACACAGATCAGATCAATATCTAATGACTTGCAAAATTTCTGACTTAAATCTCAAATATTGAGCGAACTAGAATATTGAGCGAACTAGAGTCATTTTCGTAATACGGCAATTTGATCTAAAATTTCGAAAAATAATTAATAACTCAAAAACCGTTGAAGATAGGGATGGAAAAGTAAGAGTGAATAGATTTAATATTTTATGGAGTATCATAAAAAAAATAGAAATACCGGATGTCCCATTCAAAATAACAAAGTTGTTGCCAAATTGTCGTACATCCGGCAACACTGGAAATGTGAAATTATTTTAAAAATGTACCCTACATGGCCAAATATCTATCCACAAAATTTGAAATCTTTACCATCTATAGTTACCATAATAATCTAATAGGCCACTCACCTTGGGACACCCGATATATATATATACAGGGTGTCCCATAAGTGGCACGTCACAGTGACACCGGAGGTAGGTCAGCTAAAGAGGGACCTAACCAGCCTAACATGACCCCAGTAAAAGTTGCATGGTTTTGGAGTTATTACCAAATTACGTTTTTTAGTGAATTTTCACCTTTTTTAACATTGTCAGGGTCAGAATTCTGCTGGAAAGCTCTCGAAGCTTATTTTTTTGTTGTAATGGAATCTTAAATAGTTATTTAAGATGACATGAGTATGATTCTGTCAAAAAGTTATGTGGATTGCCGTAAATTAATGAATAAATCTTGATTTCAATTGCTAGCAAAACGAGAACTTCGAATTTGGACACCTGCTGTGAAAAAAAAATCCTTGAAACAAAACGAGCAAGTAACATCAAAAAATTGGACATTTTAGACAGATTTAGAAATGGTACAATACACGAATCTTATGCCCATATATATATATATATATATATATATATATATATAGCTCTATATATATTATTAGTCTATACTCCGTCTTTCGTTTTCGTAAACAATGTGTTACCAACAGTGAACGGCGTCCTCTTGGCTATTCTCAATTCAAAATCACTATGGTGTTTCCCAAACAGATTACAAATACTCCGAGTCAGATTGCTATATGCATAATGGTAGAGAGCAATACATTACATTTGTATCATTATTGAGGTCGTTTCCTCCATGGCTAGTGGCTGTCCTAACCATGGTTTCATCCAGGTGGGGTGTACTATAAAGAAGCCTGTTGATAAGTCACTTCAGGTACGAATTAGAAATCAGCAAGTTCCTCAGCAAATCCAGATTCGGGATGATCAAATGAGGGCTAACCAATCCTTCTATTGGGTTCTTAAGTTCCAATACTAAGTTCATTTTATGTTTTAATTCATGTGATGACATATAATTTAAGTATCGACCAGATGATATGTTCTTTCTATACCAGTCAACCACAATATCACATTCCTGTCTTATCAGTAACAATTCCAAGTAGGGAAGTTAAGAATCCTGTTCAATCTCATATGTGAATTTTATATTTTCGTTTATTGTGTTCAATGTGTGGAATATTAGCTCTAGTTTGTCTGATGGTAAGATGACAAAGAGGTCATCTACGAATTTCTTAATAACAGGAATTGTAACATCAGGGAGGTTCAACAATACTTTATCTAATAGGTCATCGATCACCATCTGAGCTAAAATTAATGGAATATCTGCACCCATAGGTGTGCCTTTTATTTGTTTATACAATTCACCTTGGAATCGACAATATATATTGTCAAAAATCATCTTTATGCAATCTATGAACATTGCTTGTGAAAAAGGGCAATTACTTTTTATTAGTCTCCATCTGTTTTTGATAGATTGAACAATCATATCGAACGTTACATTTGTAAACAATGATACTATGTTGAAACTAACCATGATACAATCATCTGGGACAACAAAATTCTTTATGAAACTGGCAAACCCAAACAAATCTTTCACATAGTAAGGGTTGTCTCTGGTTGTCCCTACTTGGACTTGTTACTGTTAAGACAGGACTGTGATATTGTGGTTGACTGGTATAGAAAGAACATATCATCTTGTCGAAACTCAAATTATATGTCATCACATGAATTAAAACATAAAATAAACTTAGTATTGGGACTGAAGAACCGAATAGAAGGATTGGTCAGCCATCATTTGATCACCCTGAATCTGGATTTGTTGAGGAACTTGCTGATTTCTAATTCGTACTCGGAGTGACTTATCAACAGGCTTCTTTATAGTACACCCCACCTGGATGAAACCATGGTTAGGACAGCCACTGGCCATGGAGGAAACGACGTTTATAATGATACAAATGAAATGTATGCTCTCTACCATTATATAGCAATCTGACTTGGAGTATTTGTAATCTGTTTGGCAGACACTATAGTGATTTTGAATTGAGAATATCCAACAGGACGCCGTTCACTGTTGGTAACACAGTGTTTACGAGGACGAAAGACGGAGTGAAGACTAAGAAAAACACTAACATAGTTTACAGAATTAGATGTAATTACTGTGATTGTTTTTATGTGGGCCAGACAGGAAGAAGTTTAGAGACACGCATTGAAGAACACCAGAAGGACTGTAGACAAGGGAAACAGACTAGTGGTTTATCTAAACATGTACACGACACATTACATGTAATGAATTTTGAAGAATCTATTATAGCCAAAAAAGAAAAAAATAGATATAAACGTTCTTTCCTTGAGACAGTTGAAATTCATTGCTTGTGAGAACAACCTCAATATTACGACTGATTCATGTAGACTGAATCCAATTCACACTTATCTAGTTCATACCATAAAGAAGAAAAGTGAAATGTCATCTTTCGATGACGTTCCAACTCAAGGTTGAGATTCTTAATGAAATAATTTTGAGAGATAATACAGAATGAAAAATCGTAGTTTCCAGATGAATAATCAGACCATTGAAGCATTTTTAACTATTAACTCCTCAACATCTCGAATTGATGTGGGTGTTTTAAGGCATGTTTGTTTTTTTTTTTGTCTTACTGAATGTATATTTCAGCTCCCTGAAGATGGTCACAATGATGACCGAAAGCTAGGATGGTACAATAAATGAGATAGATCTTATAGAGTTTGAATACCACACCCGATATCCTCAAATTGACATTATTTGTATTTCCAAATTGGTTCATGAAAGTATCAACTTCTATCAAAAACGTCTGTAGTTCATGTGAATTTCCATTAAATTTTGGTAATAGTTGCAAGAATAGTAAGAGTTCTCCAAGTTCTTTTGTTTTGAACCTGGTGCTTGAGGTGCTACTTCCAAACTCCACAGGGCGATTTTTCAAGGGGTGCTCGCGTCGCTCCAGTCAGGGTTGGTCCACCACCTCTTCGGTTCCATAGAACTCCTCACATAGACCACAAGACCGTCGTTTTGATCAGCCTTTGATTCATTACAATAAAACTTGAAATGAGGTATGGAAAAATCACTCACCGATTCTATGTTTCACGTTTCCGACAGAACAATTCAATTCAATTCAATTCAATTTTATTCATCAATATATACAATAGATTAAAAGTTAAAACTGGATTGCCAATTTGTAGAGTATGCAGTCTAAGCTAGGCTTGTATACTGCCAATACTCTCGCAAAAACAAGTGATGAACATTCCCTGCTTACCACTAATATTCAAATAAACAACTGATATGTAGAAAAAAAAAATTAAGCCTACATACATAATCAAGAACAAAACAAAAAAAGATAACAATATGAAAAAAAAAAAAATAATAATAATTTAAACCAAGTTATGATGAAAGAACTGCCTCGAATCTACTTGAATTCACTATAATATATGAACGGAGCGTATTTCTGAATGACTTACTCTTTACATTAGCTGATGCCTTCAGCTCATAGGGAAGAATGTTATAGAATTTGGGGCCATGATAACAGAGGCTTTTCTGCGAATGTTTTTTATTGAACTTCGGAACGAAAAGGTCTCCACGTAAAATCTGTCGTGTCTGAAATATGTGATTAATGAATTTCTTTTCTGATTTTATTTGATATAAAATCACTTCATATATGTATAGCAGTTTGATACTTAATTGTCCAGATTCCACGTAAAGTTTCTCCGTTCTAAATCTTCTACCCAATTTTAATATTATCTTCAGTATGGTCTTATGGACAACATCAAGGCAATCCATATTATTTGTACACATACTACCCCAAACAACAACTCCATACCTCAAGATCGAAAGAGCAATTGCCTCATATATTTTTAAACATTCTTTAGCGGAGAGAACATACCTGATATTGTAGAAAATATAAAAGAGCTTCTTGAGCCGTTTGACTAGATAGAAAGCGTGTTCACTTCATCTCAAATGCTGATCAATAATAACACCGAGATACCATCAACTATACCATTCAACTGTTTTTTATCTTTTACTGTTATAATTCCCTTTTCAGTTCTAACCTTAACATTTCCATCAATAGTCCATACACTTTTGGGAAATTTTTCTGTGGCAAACTTAAACAGTTCAATTCTTTTTCTTGTGAGATCTTCCTTCACAAAAACCCTATTTTCTAAAAAAAGTTTCCTCGATGAGTAAAATATATCACGATGAAATTCGTCCGTAAATTTGATAATGATTGGACGTGTTTTGTTTTGAATTTGTTTTCCTAGTCGGTAACATGACTTTATAGACTGTGCATCGATGTTTACTGCGTTTTTCTGACACATGGATATAAGATTCTTCTTAAGATCTGCATTATTAGATTAAGGAATTCCAAAAACAATAACATTAGTTTTTTTACTTTCTTGTTCAAATTGATGCAATTTCGCTTCGGTCTCTCGAAGTCTTGAATCCAAATTCTCTGAATATTGTTTCATCGCAGTTAAATCACTGTCTTTCAGTTTTAAATTCAGTCGTTTGAACTCTTCCTCCATTCTTTCCTTATTCCTCAGCATTATTTTCTCAGTCAATGTATCAAGGTAACTGTCGAGAACAGATATTACCGTCTCCTTGATGATCTCTTTAATTTCAGATTTATTTTCTCGAGTCAAACCCATATTCTAACTTTCCAATAATATTTACTTCAATGGTTTCAGACTAGACTTATCAGAGCTCTTATTAGATGTCTAATAACATCTAATGTAGAAACAATATAAAAAACATCAATAACATAAATACCAAAAAAAAAAACAGATAAATCACAGATCCAGAAAATATTCATGGAGTAGTAGGCCTTCTCCAGTACATGCTTTTTTAAATGGCTTTTCAGGGTTTTTTTTGTTAGTTGCCTAAACCTTGGATTAACTTATTATAAACCTTCAGGGCTGTATGATTCATGGTCAGCTGGGAAGATCCTACCCTATGATGTTGAAGGGCAAGGTTGGCGTGTCTGGTAGAGTAGTCATGATGAAAGTAGTTCCTCTGAAAAGTATCCAGGTTATCATGAACAAACAGTACACAGGCCAGGACCAGGAGAGATGGTAACGTTAGTATGGACTTTCTAACGAACAAACCTCTGCAGCTATCCAGACGTCCTGCACCACACAATGCTCTAATGGCCTGTTTTTGCTTAATAAATATCTCCGCAGCATGTGGACTATCATTCCAGAAGATGATGCCATAGGGGATTATACTGTGAAAGTAGCTGAAGTATGCTATCTTTGCAGATTTCTGGCCGGAAAGTTGTTGAGTTCTTCTCACAGTAAATATGGATCTGGACCGCTTCCTCTTCATATCTTCTATATGGCATGTGAACTTAAGGTGAGGCTCAATTGTCACTCCTAGTAGACTGGTTCTTTGTGTTGGTCGGGTTTCGAGTAGCAAATGCTGAGTCTTATCTATGTTCATCATCTTCAGTTTGTTCGCATCAAACCATAGTTTTGCCTGAGCAAGAGTTTCCTTCATCAGGTTTTGGATGGTAAGCACGTCTTGTCACTTCGCAAAAAGCTGGCATCATCAGCGAAGATCACTTCAACATCAGCTGAAACATTAGATGGTAGGTCATTTATGTACACTAAGAACAGTAAATGTCCTAGGATGGATCCCTGAGGAACACCGAATTCAATTCGTTCCGTATTTGATGTTTCATCGTCAGACAGTACTCGCTGGGTTCTATTGGTTAAAAAGCTCTTCATCAGGTTCCCCCATAGCCTTCGTCTCTGGAGAAATGTGACACAACGTTGTCAGTTACCACAGCAACATCCACTCGCTCCCCAGACAGAACATATTCCAACTGGTCAACCTTGTTTTTGAGCGAAAGTCCTTTCGGCCAGAAATCGCCGCTATTTATCTTTCAATTAAGTCGAATCTGATCCCAATTTTAAAAGAGGAATTTGTACTGTTACTATCGGTTAACTTTTTCAGTATAAAGGTTTCCCCCGGTAATTTACTTCTCAAGAACTTTTCTACGTCGTCATTAGAACAATGTTTATTTACTTTACCAACATATAACCAAGCTTTTTGATCGGCGGGTTTAAGATCATAGATTTTCTCGTCTGTTCCATACACAATGTCAGTTTTGTTCTTCTTCTTTCCTGTCAGTTTATGTTCAGATTCTGCTGCAACATCTACGTGTAGATTTCTTCCTGTCACTGCGCCATATGTAGTTTCCTTTTTTGAAGTATCAGATTTCGAAGATTTGATTTCGTTTGAGTTAATTACGCTAGATGGTGGTACCTGCTTATTTACGTTGAATTTTGGAGTTGGGTTAGATTCAACTTTTGCACCACTGGAACACTTCAATAAGTTAATAAAGTCCTTTTTGCTCTACAATTCGTTCCTCAAAATGTTTAGTTAACTGTTTTCTCACTTCTAATTCACATATTAAGTACTTCACACTCTGCACTACAGTCACACACCTGTCACAGGAGGAATCCGAATCTATGCGATCTTCGTCTACTCCGTTATTCAAAATGTATTTCAACTGTGAGTTCACTTCCTCACCATCGGGCAACTCCTTATTGATTATAATAAACACTAAATCACTTTTTTTCAGTTACATTAGCTGCTCTCCTAACAACCGTACGTCACATTCGGCCATCTTGAATTTTCCCCCCTTATATCCAAATTTTCAATGCTTTGTTTCAAATATACAAGTTTGTGTTCAAATTTTTTTCTGAGACTGCAAATGTTAGAATGAACAACCGCTATTTCACCCAATTGCTGGGTTTCCACATTAGAGAAATAATCTTGCAAACTATCATAAATTTCCGTCTTTACCTCCTCGCGATCATCCAATACGCTCAAAACACCCAACATGACCAGTTACCAGAATCACAATGTCGATCCGGCATCCCCTAAAATTATACACTAGAGAATAAATTGAAGGATCAAAATAAAATTCGAAATTTTTAGCGGTTTTTCAAATGGCTGTATTTTCGATAACAATGGTCGTATCTCAATTTTAACAGAAGGTTTTTGTAGTTTGAAGTTTATAGTTTGAAGATCTCATGATAAAAAATTTTTTCAAGCAAAGTGTACCGCTCATTCCTATTGAATACAGTATCTAAAATTTCTGCGAAATTTTTTCAGTTTTTATTTCTGGCCTACAGACTTGGGAATTTTCTTTCCAACTTAACCACTATATGAATGAGTTTACAAGTTTATTCAGCTTCAATATCCTTTTTTCAAAATTTCGAGGTGAGAACTTCTCGCTGAAATATCGAACTTTGAAATGAAAAGGACCTTTTTGTCTTTAACCATCAATATCTCACCAATCAATGATTGCACAGAGAATTTAAGGGATATTTTGGAATCTTGAATGAATTCTCTGAAAGAAGTGGCTATTGGAATTGTTTTCGTTCTTTACATCAATTTGAAAAGTTGATAAAAAAGGGCTTCCGAAGGCTTTTCGGATAATCAAGCGCCGAATTGAATATATCGAGACAACCATCAACATTAAGTGTGCGTTTTACAGTTCAATATCACCACAAAAATCCCAGAGAATTTCAATTCAATCCATGGAGCGGTATTTTTGTTTCATTCTATCCAATTTTCAAAAACTTAAAGGATCACGCATTCTAACCATGTTAGGAAATCAAAAATAATTTTCAAATTCGTTTTGAGAATAAACTGGCTTCTTTAAGCGTTGTAAAAGTTTTATAGATGAAAAGTTGAAATACGCAATTTCTGAAAAGCGAGTAGATCGATTTCGAAATTCCCTGGGGTAATCAACTTTATTTCGAATTTAATTTGGTTTTCATCATAAAGATCATGGAATTAGAAATGATAATGACATTTTGAGTTGATTCATTTGGAGTCAAGAAAAAAATTGAAAGAGAAAAAACATTTTTTTTTAATTTTCAAAAAATTCATTTCATGAATTCTTTTATTTGTTCTCTTCTGTTACTGATACAAATGCAAAAAAAATTTTATTTCTTTATTTTGTTGGAGATTATGAACATTCGAATCAAAATCGTGATCCCTTAATTTTTTGAAAATTCGATCGAATGAAACTAAAAACTGCTTCATGAATTGAATTGAAATTCTCTGGGATTTTTGTGGTGATATTGAACTGTGAAACGCATACTCAACATTGATGGTTTTCGATATTTTCAATTCAGCGCTAGATTATCCAAAAAGCCTCCAAAAGCCCTTTTTTATCAACTTTTCAAATTAATGTGGAAAACGAAAAGAAAATTTTTCCGAAAATACCATATCCTCTTCTTGTAGAGAATTCATTCAAGATTTCAAAACATCCCCTAAATTTTTTGTGCAATCATTGATTGGTGAGATATTGGCGGCTAAAGATAAAAAGGTCCTTTTCAATTCAAAGTTCGATATTTCAGCGACAAGTGCCCGTATCGAAATTTTGAAAAAAGGATATTGAAGCTGAATAAACAAGTTATCTCATCCATATAGAGGTTAGGTTGAAAAAAAAATTCCAAGTCTGTAGGCAAAAATAAAAACTGAAAAAATTTCGCAGAAATTTTTGATACTGTATTCATTTGAAAAACTGCTAAAAATCTTGAATTTTATTTTGATCCTTTAATTTATTCGACTTGTTTATTATTCATTTCATTTTATTGCTTAATATTCATTCAATTTTATTGCATAATAATTATTCAATTTTATTGCATTAAAACCATAATTTATGAAACAAAATACAAAAATTAATTGGAAACAAATGAAAATGAAGCAAATTATAATCAAAGAGATTCAACGAACTCTGAATGTGAATGGAATTCAATCTGCTTAATGAAATATAGGATAAATATCGTCTTCAGATTCAACAACAAACTTCTTCTTATTTTCACTTATATAAATCCTCCCTGCATCCGTTCACACATTCTTCAGACCTGCCCTTCCACAGAAATATTCACAAGTTTAACCCTCTAGCTTGTAAGATCTTCCCTTATTACAACGCCAGTGCCCTTCAATAGCTTTTTCTTACTGTAGATTTCTTGTTTAAGTTTGTAATTATTTAATTCAATAAGCGCGGTCCTTGCTTTCTGTTTGCCAACCTTTCCCACTCTGAAGCTGAATTCAAAGTCACCAGCAGCCAGATTCACAGACATTTTTGAATTTAAAAAGAAAATAATTCTCTCTCTCTCTCTCGCTTGTTCACCTGGCTTTTCTTCAAAATTGAAAACTCTGAGATTGCATTTCCTTGAATTTTGATCAATCTGATCTAATTTTTTTTCTATGAATTTTCTGTGATCTAGTTGATCATTAATTAAATTGATGTTTAATCTTCTTAATTCTACCATCAGCATTATTCCTCAGACCTGTTAACTCCTCCTGTATATTTGTTATAGTTTCTTGCATTTGCGATAATTTAATCTCGAATGATTTGATTATCGTTTCCAACACATTTTCAACTATAGTTTTTATGAATGTCTTGTTCTTCAGGCAGTTGTCTATTGCTATTTTGACTGCCGTTGTAATTTCTTGCTTATTTTCTCGTGTAATAACCATTTAAAAACTTCAAGAGGGAGATCGACCGATATTATTTAATATTTTGGTAAAATATTCACTTCAAATCCAAGATGTATCCTTGAAACTTGAAATCTGCGGGAGGTCGGATTCGATGCGACTTCTTACACACGAAAAATATGAATCAATTCGAATAAAAGTAATCGTACTGAAAGCGATAATAAACTCTTAAACCGTAAAGGGGTCCGATTTTTTTACTGACGTGTCGATTTCAAAGGAAAGTAAAATGATTATTATTAGTTCATTTTATGGAGAAATTTTCCTTCTTCGTCTTTGCTTGATTTATAATATTTATATTTTGAAAATCTAGGAGGGAGTAATAACCTCCCTTCCACCATATTCCTACTCCCTTGATAACTGGACACAAAGTTGTCAATTTTTTGATATTTATATTGCATATCCTTCATCAAGTAGAGTCAATAAATTTTTATGCTTTGAAGAGAACAACTTTTTTGGGAAGTACCACAGATAAATGATGACAAGTGGGGTATTTCGAAATCATAATTCGATGGATGTTATGAGTATGATAAAAATTGGGCATTCCCATTCAAAATAATAGGGTCGTATCGTGTTTCACCATTTTCGAATCGGTCTAAAATAAATTAAGCTTATGCGATGAGTGCTGTCGATTCCGTCAAAATTTGAATAATTCTCGTAGGCCAAAATTTACAGGAGTTATCGACCGATCGAGCACTATTGACTTACCTTGTATATAAGTATTTGAACGTCATAATTCGTTTTTTTGACTTTCAAACTGCGGTTTCTTGAATTTGCTTTGAAGGAATGAAGGAATCTTTCAAGCATCTTTTCAATTTCATATGGAATCGCATTTTGAACTTGAATCACCTTGTCGAATATCAAGGACGTTTTGTCGATTTCATCGGAAAAAGTTTAATTGTTTAAAAGTACGACGCTCTTCGGTAAAAGGACGATATTGTTCTTGAAGGTGCATTTTCATAACGAGTTTAGAGTGCCTATTCGATTTGAATGAAATATGCTATTGTTAATTTTTTTTAACCAAAAGAGTGTAATTTTCAATGAGGAAGAATTTTTGGGTCTAGTTTTATTATCTGTACATGGATACGAAAATGCGTGAGCATGAAGGAAACGGACGAAAGTTTATTTTTTCTTAACAATCTCAAATGGATTTAATTTTTTTGTACAGGTTTAAAATTGGTGTTTTTTTGGTTATGAATAGTAGTATGCTTTCATCAACATTTTCAAAAAATTCTTTCATCTACCTTCAGAAGACCCCAATTACCAAATACTAATTTTTGTATTCTGCAGAATTGATTTCTGTTAGAGCGGCAAATTGGGACTCTGCGTAGGGTGGCAGTTTGGCTAACGCTGGCTATGGTCTTAACATTGAAATGTCATCTGATTTCTTTAGTTAGCAATGAAAATATATTTTGCATTGCTGAGTGGAGAAATTTCATCAAACTCATGAACTTTTGTTCGTTTTATTTTGAATCTATTGAAAAAACCTGCATAATTTCTAGATAAATGTAGAAATATTTCCAGAAGGTGAACGTAAAATTATCGACCTACCCTGAGAGGTATTTCAGATCAACATTTCCCCCTAATATGTAGATAATAATTGTTTTATTTTGAAAGCTGATTTGATGTTATTCATCATATTATATTTTATCGACATCCCCTTAACCAACTACCCTCGAATTTTTATCATTAGTCCTTACATTGAACGAAATGTTTGCCCGTCAATGAAGAATCAAATATTCAGTAGCTCTTATTGGTCACTAAAACCACAAGGTAAACTTTTCCTCACGTGCTCTAGACCAACGAAGCTTCATCATTCTAATCGATGAATTGCATTCACTTCAAAATAAAAAGAAATGTTATTTGTTATGCGGCTCATTTCTTGTTCTTTTAAATTTTTTCCAATTCATTAATATTTAGCCGGATTATTTCAAGCATATACCTACCTACCTAAAAATAAATTAACCCTTAAGGGAAAATACTTTTTTCTAATTTTGGCTTATAAAGACACTCTCTAAATTTCAGTGACTTTTTGAAACATTTTACTCTGATTAAGAGAAAAAGTATATCTCACTATTGATCCTGAATGTGAAATTGAACTACCCGAACTATCTCTTAATTGCCACCAAATTTGATACAAATATACTTTTATCTTGGATACTCAAGAAAAAAAGACTAATAATGAGTTTTAGATCTTATATTCGAAGTTGATAACCGGATTGTGCTTGAAAAGAAATCTTTACTAGTGTTCACACGCCAGCAGAAATTTTCTTTCAAATGGGTTAATCCTTTTTCGTTCACACCATAAACAAAATTTGGCATAGGATAAATAATAATTGCTCCTCGAATCCGTAGGAATAATTGTAGAATGCGCAATTTGAATTCATATAGTCACATCCAAAGATAGAGAACTGGAGAAAACGTTTCTCAAATAACTATTCCATAGTAATGCGAAAACATACATAACATATAACATTCAATTTATTCTTACTCAAATATTTTTTCAATCATGCGAAAAATACCCATTTCATAAACTGAAATTTTTCAGCAAGGCTAATACACAATGTGTTGGGAATAGTACCACCATAAATATGTGAAATAAATAGACTTTATTTCTTTTATAAAACTCAATATGTTTGTTTCATCTATGTTCGTAGTTATACAGGGTGTTTCATTGGTAAAAGTACCTAGGTTAACCTGAGGTAGAGCTACCCTAGACGAGTCTAAAAAACCTATATATTATAGGTCTAATCTTCCCCATAGCCGAGATACAGGGTGGTTTATTAATTCACCAATATTTTCAATTCTTTATAACTTTTGAACCACTCAGTATCTTTGATCGATATTTGGAACGCACAATTCACTCCATTAGGCTCATCGATTAACCATTAAACTAATTCAAAAAATCAGGTCCGTATTGGAAAAATATGGGACTTTTCACAAGCTGAGATTCAACACCCTGTATAGTGGAATATTAAAATTTTATGAAAATATTCGGAAATGGCAGAAATTTTTCTATGGGGATCAATAGATTTCGATGTCCCGCAGGTCATTTAACTCATCGAAAATTTCGGCCAAAAATTTAGTTCAATAGTGGAATTTTACTAACTTCTCAGGAAAATCGTACATTGAGATTGAATTGGGAAATTTTTTGTTACGCTGATTTGATACATTCATTCAGATGTATATCCTGATATTCTGACAATTATTTCTCACTAAATAATAGAATTTTGAGAAATTATTCGGTGTCAAATCCCACATGAGTTTATTCGAGTAGGCTACAGCAATTTCTATGACATGAAATTTTATAACTGATGGAACTGGCACATACTTTTTTTGAGGTATTGTGGATTGTTCTCGATATTGAAATTGAACATAATAGTGCCTCATAAATTCTCGAATCAAAAATATGCTGATATTCGGGTATGGTTCGTGTATGGTTTTTGTGACTGTAATGGTAGAGCGGCTGTACGAGAATTCCAATCAAGATTTATTAATAGAAGATTACCACATCACGAAACTTTTTCTTCAGTTTTTGATTATAATCGTAAAATGGCCAGTTTTCAACATCGAAATTGAATGATTTCCAAGGAGGTAGACACCTTAATATCGATGAAGACATTTTTGAAATGGTAAAGATACGTCCAGAATATAGCGCTAAGAGGATTGTTCATGCACTGAATGTGAGGTAGACCAAATCCTAATATGAATTTTCATTGTACTTTTGGTGTGGAGTTTATAAGAACCAATTGATTGGGGCACACATCCTACCAATGCAATTTACGGGTGGTCTTTATTTAGATTTCCTTCAAAATTATCTACCTGTATTACTATATGGACATTCCAGGGATATTCATTCAGTATGATGGGACTTCCCCTCAATTTACAGTTAACGTCAAGAACTTTTTGGAACAGAACTTTCCAAATATGTGGATTGGCAAAAGTGGCCCTCTAGATCACCTGATGTCAATCATGTCGATTATTTCGTTTGGGGATATTTGGAACTTACTTACGATAATTGCATTGTAGGAAGCGAAACAGCCGCGCGATAATTGCACTGTTCATAGATGCATAGTTTCTATGCATCTTACACAGTTCGAATCTATGGCAATTCCATTCTACATCAGTTTGACAAGTAATGTAACAGTTTATTCGGGAAATATTCCCCCGAATTAAACTCGTGCATCAAAATGACCAGATAATTTCGCATTCCAGCATGTTTTCTTTGAAAAACTGCATTTGGTCATTTTCATTTTTGGAGAAAGACACCGATGACACCGAAGGTGGAGAGCTCTTTCTCCAAAAATGAAAATGAACTCATGCAGTTTTCATGACAACACGCTGTCATGTAAAATTATCGGTAATTTTGATGCACTTTTGCAATTACTTTCTATAAGTTTGGTTCTGATGATGGTTTCATTATTTCCATGAATATGCAAACTCACTCTGTATAGCTTTCTGAATGTTTTTCCTCGTTCGATAATAAAATAATTATGAAATAAGTAACAGCTGATAGGGTATGTTCGAGTAAGTTCATATGGTCAATTCCAGAATGCCATTTCACGGGCTACTGCCTTGTTTCCTCTCACCTGTCTTTCCGTACCATACGTAACAGGACGCAGGGGGTTACTTCGAAGTTTTTCACCCCTATTAGTAATCATTCATATATCGTTCATTCATATACTATCCATAATTGGAATTTCAACGTATAAACCTCGCGATTTGAGTTTTTTGGAGACATAATCCATCTCTGATTATTATTATTTCCTGTCAGAATTTTTGCTTTTATTTGCCATTTTTTTTTCAAATTATAATTCATTTAGCTGTCATAAATACACATTTTTCTATAAGCTAAAATGCAGAGAATAGTGTTCATATAGAATGTTCACCGAAAATACTCTCAACTTTTTCAGATTGAATCCTTCATTTTACTGTATATTTAGAGGTATTTTTCAATTCATATGATCATTTGGTGTACTTCTCCCTCGACTTTCTCTAAGCTACCTTGAGTAGTTGTTGAGTTATTTGACTTTTATCGGAACAAATTACTGGCTAAGGTCTATAAGAAATTGTGTATTTCTCGAGCGCAGTGTATAAAATAAGATGTGTTTCATGGAATATGAACCTGGTGATTTTTTGTATTGAATCATTCAAAAATATCGAAAAGGAAACATTTTGCAGAAAAAAGTTTCCATTAAAGAGTTGATGATCATGATGCGGAAGTCTAATTATGCCACAATCTCTTACATTCAATTCCCTCTTGTGGGGGCACGAGAGTCAACTTTGGAATTTCAAATCGGAACTCCTGTTTTTTATTACAGATTCGTATTCTACCGCAACAAAATACAAAAGCTTTGTACGTTGTACGAACAATTTTTCACGAATCTTCACAGATGGCTCTGTAATTGAGTATAAATTTTCAGTCTAAACGACCTAAATGTAGCCGTACAATTAATCATTTACAGCGGGAAACGTTCAGCACATAAAGATATACTTGGCTGAGATATCTACTAGATTCCAAATAATCTTCTTTCAATTGATTTATCCTTATTGATTAGTTTCGAGTATTTTGAATAGTTCTTTTTTGTGATAATCAGAGAGCTCAGAAATTTAGGAATTCAGTCCATCATTCGAGAACGAAATCATATCAGCTACCATTGAGAGTTTTCGAAAAGGAGTGCTCGATGTAAGTGCAGAAATCTTCACAATAGCTCTTTTCAAAACATGTCATGAATTTCATGTAAAGGCATTGGGAATGGATACCTTACGTTTAGATGCGGTGTTAGAGTCCAACGTTTGATAACTCCATTGGAGCTTAATAATAATCGAGTTGGTTTTGATGACAAAAATTAGTTGTCAGTTTGACATTCGGAGTGTGGTTGATAAAATATTTTCAACGAACATTCTTCAATTATTTCCACTAAAACTATCATAATCCTTCGGAGACCTATCAAAAATACAAACATTATTGAATTAAGATTTCACATGAGAGTATTGTTTCGGATGCATGTCATTTTTGAGGAGATAGAGGAAGGTCGCCTAATTTTGGATACCTTTTTTCATTCAACTTCTTTTGTGTGAAAAAAAGATATTTTATTATTTTTTTTGTGCCTAATATATGTTATCAACTCATTAAAAACAGTATACGCTCACAAAAATATTTATATTAACTCAAAAGAACATAATAAATGGACCAAAGTAAAATATAGCACTTTTTCAAATAAAAAAAAGGGTTCCCAATATTGGATACCCTATCCAAAATTGGGAACCTATTTTTCCGAGCAAAAATCACACACATAAGCGTTCGTTTTCTCACTACCATCACAGTCTTTGCGTGCCCATTGGAAACAAACTGAACACTGTATCCAGCTTTTTCGATGTTGGTCTGCTGAAAAGTTTCCAGAGCAGAAAATACACATCTGAGTCATCGTCATAAACAAGATTTTGTGAGGAGTCACTTTCTTCTTCAACCTTTTTACTCTTCTTTATCTTCTTAGTTTTAACAATCGTCTTGTTTTTAGTTTTTCCAAAGGATTCTAGTTTTGGCGACTTTCATTTTTCTTCAAGGAATTCTTTTCTACTGTCTTTCTATAAGAAAATCCTAATTTTGGATATCCAATTTTAGGAAGCCTCTCCTATCCAGAATTAGGGAACCACTAGACTCTAGGTTAGGTGATTAAAATCAAAATGTCCATAAGAGTAATTCTTATTTCAAATACACAGACTGATTCTACCACTATTCTTATACATCCTCGCAAACTAACACTATCCTACTCTAAGTACTTACCTTTTTATAACTGTTTATACGAGGTGAAACAAAAAACTCGTTGTTACAAATAAACACATAATATTATTGTGCCACCTAGTATTGAATAGTAGTATTATGTGCTTCACACGGGATCATTTTATGTTAGGGGTGCTTCGTTCTGTGTATTCAATCAAAGAAAACTGTAAACGGATATTGAGATAATGCGGTATTCAAAATTAGGCAACTATCCAAAATAAGGCGACTTTCTAATAGAATCGTATCAAGTGTATACGCGACGTAAATTACATCTGACATAGTCGAGTAAAATTTTAATATGAAAAAGTACACAATTTATTATGGATTTATGAATAACAATTACAATTCACAAATATTCGGCAATGCTCAATATATGACCAAAAAAAAAAGGATGTTAAAATGTCACAGTTTTCACGAGTACAAAATGATCATTGTTCAAGAGTTAAGACCAGAAAACTATAACAGAATACTTCATTTCATTGAAGAAATTATGGTTTTAGGAGAAAATATTTCAAATTTTCGCAAATTAATAAAGATGGTCTTATTGCATACATAGTATATAATTGAGGGGACATATAATAAAACTTCTCAAAATTCTTATACGTAAAAATTCTTTTATATGAGTGCCTAGTCATCAGGTTACTTTACCCACAATTCCAGTACTAGGTTCTGTAATTTATCAGATTTAGTTTCAGTTATATGATTTAGTTATTTTCACAATTTCGATTAAACTTCTGTACCATATTCAACATTAAATCAAAACAGTTTAATTTCCCGTTAAAAATCTCATTTATGATCAGGATACTCCCTGTGCTATAAAATTCTTATGAATCACTGAAGAACCTGTCCCCCACCTGTCAAATAGCGGCTTGGTAACGATAAATATTTAAGTACCCTTCTATCGTTTTCCTCGCCCGACCCTTTCTGATCGTAAAAAGATTAGGAATTGAGATGGAACGACGTTCAGTATGACGAGACATAGCCTGCTGCGATCCTGGAAAATTATTGATCTGCCATAGTCGCGGTGGTCACTAGTGACGTCAGGCCGGTCGAATAAATAGGCTGACAATGTTGCCATGATTACAGATGATGAAAATTTAAGAAGGAAATAGAATTATACTTGCGCCTTAATTTTTAAGGGAAATGATCTGCATTTTGAATTAAAAGAACTTACGTTGCAACGAATAACATAATGAGAATATATATGCTTCCTTGAAGGAAATGCTAATAATTTCATGGAAGGGTAACTATGCCAGCTGAATTTGTTATTTTCCAGAAGAAAAACATTGCACATTTTACACTGGTGGTTTTTTTTCCTGAGAGAATATCTCAAATGATTTTCAGGAAGCAGAGCTCTAAAACCGACCCCTTTCACAAAGAAATTTGCTAACTACTGAGCCATAAATCTTTGAATATAAATTTGGAATTATAATGATTATATTGAAAAATATATACTCAAAAATTCATAAGCCCGAAACCATGAGCGCTAGGAGTTTTCGGTGAAAAAAATTGTATTCAACATCATCGTAATCACATATTCTTTAATTTTCATGATTTTGCGTGGTTAAGTTTTCGAAATGTTTATTCCTTTTTTTTTTCTTGTGAGAGATTATGAATCGTATTTCCAATACAGAAAAATAACGGTGTAGCAGATTTCATGTACTGCTGTCATAGTTTCCGAGGAGAGCTCTGGACGACATACAGCTGTCAGATTTTATTTATTTTTTTATTGGATTCGGTATATTTCGAATCGTAAAATAAAAGGTTTATTATTAACAACAACAAACCGAAATTATAACATAGAAATTCTTCAACCGAAGTTTTCTCGATATCTATTAAAATTATGACCTTATGTGATCCTCTAACGATATAGAAGGAACAGTGGCGACGCCACCTTTCAAGAATAGGAGGTGCCAATATTTCAGGAAGAGACCAGCAAAGATTAAGGGGAGGCATGTGCCCTTCTGGCCTTCCTCTATTACAACCATTGAAGGAAAACAACTTATATGGCTGAATGTTGATACTTGATGTTTAACAAATTGGAAATTCAATTCAATCAAGAAGATGCAACACTAATAGTATATACAGAGTGTTTCTAAATTGGAGGTTCAAAAAAAATGAAAGATTTCTCGGATAATCTTAAGAAAACAATTTCCTATGAACATGGGCCCTCAAACGCTTTGTTTTCGAGATACAGTGTGTTTCTTGTTATCCTACTTTTTTGTGATAAGAATAAGAAAATTTTTCTTCACAAATAAACATCTTTGGATCAATTATGATTCAATTATTATTAAATAATCATAGTCATACTTTTTGTGATGATCAGACCAGTTTATCAAATCTCTTTTAATATTCACTACAGATTGAGTAAATGAATTCGAAAACATAAAATTAATTTATTTATCACAGCTTACTAACTGGATTTTAATAATAATTTCGATTTTTCTTAGGATTACGAGAGAATGGTTTGAAATTTTATCTCGAAATCAGTTAGCAGTTATGACTAAACTACTAAAAAAAAAGTGTAGAACAAAAATTTTTTTTTTGCATTCTTTTGAAGTAACTACCATTGGTTCTCCAAAATTCTGGGGTTGAGAGCGTGTATTTTTCCAGAAAAATATCACTGTACATTTTCATTCAAAATCAGCCTATCACATGATGAAAACTCTAAATTGGAACATCTATTCTAAAGTTAAGTTGAATATATATTGTGAAGAGAAGGTTTTATGAGAAAAAAAACTCCTATATCGAAAAGTTTATAAAACTTTTTTTTCTTATATTGATCCGAGGAATCTGTCATTTTCATTTATAACTCTTGCGGTAGGTCGAAGTGTTTATTCGGAAAAGATCAAATAACTATGTAACCACTCATGAACCATCCTGAAGTTTCATACCGAAAAAATAATCTAGCTTCGGTAGAATCGCAAGCAAAAGCATCAAATTTATCGTTGGATCATAGAAAATTGAAACGTCAGTTTGTTATAAATGAAAATTCAGATGATAGAGAATTCTAGAATATCAATTATCAATTGAAATTAGTGCTTAAATGGCCGCAATTGATTGATCTAAAGGAGTTTGTGTGAAGGAATGTTGAGCTGAAATTAGTGATGTCATGTGAGTAACATTATTAATTATTATGTAAAATATGAGGAGTTACATTCCACTGCGACCTTTAGGTATATTGTGCAACATTATAATTATTCAATTGAAGAAAGAAGTCCATACTCAAAGTAAAGTAGTATCTACATATGAAAAATTAGACTTTTATTGCTCTGCTACAAAATAGATATTTTATGGTGGTTATAGACCTATAATTGAGGATCCAACCACCGAGGATAGGAAAGATTAATTAAATTAACAAATTGATTTTATAGATCGAGGAAATAATATTCATGTTGTAGCAGAGAAATAAAAGTTTAACTTTTGATATATACAACTCCTCTTTGAGTATGGACTTCTTTCTTCAATTAAATAATTTTGTTACACAATATACCTGAAGGTCGCGGTAATTAACTGATTCGTAGTGGTAGGTCTGTCAAGTAGTTGTGTACCTTTGTATTTGATTTGGATATATCTTTTTCTTTGCATTTCCTCCACTAAAGATGAACCCATCAGGCTTTGAAACACGTCTGTGGGAGTTTTTTCAATAAAGTTTTATTGAATTGGAAGTTTTCGTGACCTTAGTTTCCTTTGCTATTTTTTTAACATAATTTCATAATACCAATTATGGATATTGAGTCAATATGAGAAGAATTTCACAATTTTTGCGTAGTACGCCGAAGAAAAACAATTGAAACAATGAAAATTCATAATACTAGTGCAGAAGGTATTGATATTCTTCCACGAGTTCAAAATTAAAAAACGACTCACGGAAAGGCAAGTTTATGAATGGAAGATTGTTAGAATGAAACTTTTGTACGATTATTATACATATTTTCCCTAATTCACTGGATTTTATTGTAATTAATGGAATATTTCAATAAATATCGTTTAGTGATTGATGCATTGAAAAATTTGACATGTAGTAGATTAATCCGTGACAGGAGATCTGTGTGAAACTGAGATATTTCCGCACGATTTTATTTTACAAGGTAAGGCAGACTGAACGGATTTGCCCCAGAATTAGTGATTGAATTACCTTAATATTTTTTAATTGATCAGATTCATTTATGATAAATTCAATTAATAACTATATGTCTTTCAATATTGTATGGGCTAAATGTTTTAAAAGACTACTCTATTCGTTACTTTTTTGATCCAAAACCTTCATTACCTACTCAATCATTTAAAATTGGAATTGTGCTGAGGAAATTTCACAAATTCCTAACCATTAATTCTTAATTTTTGAAACAACTGTAGATTGATCAATTTGATAAGTATTGTGGTCCCACGTTTCATAATTTCATACATTATATGCATAAAATTTAAGTTTATCCCTCAACTAATAATTTTATTGAAATGCGTGAGGATACGACAATGCTGCTCTGTGAACAATATAATTAATAAAAGTTCTGGAAAAAGTCATTCGAAATGAAGAGTATTACTTCGATGAAAAATATCATGTGCATGAGGGAAATTGCTTCAACAATGACAACTCCGCGCTCTCTTCATTCCAAGTCCAATTCCCAGATCTGAATCTAGTAGACTATGGATCCCTGTGGAATTCAGAGTGTTCGCGTGCATGCTGCGATTTTATGGATATATTGTCAAAAGGTAAATTGAGGCTTAAATTTGTTAAGAAATTGAAACACGCCTGTTTGTCCCGTTTGGTCTTCTTGATTGGGGGAAATTTTGATGAACTTATAGGGTATCGGAACTCATTCATAATTTTCGATGCTTGTATAATAATATGAAATCAAAAACCATTCTCTGAATGGAAAATTGTAATTATTTGGTGTTCCCAACAAGTTATAATACAAAAATTCAATTATACAAAATTTTTTATTTGAACGTATGCATCAATTCCAACTTGAAAACACATAGGTACGATTAGTAGCGCAGTGTATCCATGAACAATCCATCCCAAATATGTTCATTATCCTGACAGTCCTGTAAGCCTCTCAGAGGCTTATTTGTTCGAATTGGAAAATTATGCTCTTTTTCTATGTATTGTTGCTAGGTACGCCCCACTGCCACACTTAGAGTACATACTTTTAGATTTTCACTTAAGATTGGGATAGTCGAACGGGACTGGAAAATTGAAAAATTTCTCCCTCGATCAGTGGAATGGAACCCGGGAGAAAATAACACCTGCCAACTGTCATGATCGGGGGAAAACATGCTTAGGGCCAGTTGCACCATTTGCCTAAATGTTGATTAAAAATTTAAACATTGATTACTATCTGATTTCTTAAGAGAAATCGAAAAGTAATCAATGTTTAAATTTTATTCAACGTTTATGCAAATGGTGCAACTGGCCCTTAGCCCCTTCCTCAACCTCTATTAAGTTATGAGCAGAGCTGTGACAAGCACTAAGCACCGGTTTCCACAAAAGACTCGCGAATACTAAGCACTTTGTAAAGTAATTCGATATTTCGAATACTAAAGAGGATGAAAACGAACAATTTTGAATCCAACTCAAATATGGATTTTGAACTTTTAACACTTTGATTTAAAAATAAAGAAAAATGTAGAATAATGTTTGAAGATATTTTTGAATGGAAGTAAAAATGGAATTACCAATATAATGAAGGATATTAGTAAAAACGGGAACCTTAATGGACGGTACAAATGTGAAGAATTATTATTCCATACCTATTTGAAAACTTATGACTATTTATTTTTGAGCCCTCGTTCCCTGAACAGATCTATTATTTCGTCATAATGTCTATAGGTAATGTAACGATAGCTCAATGAAATTAAGTTAAACAACAAGAAAACACAAAAGATACGCTGGAAGCACTCGAACCTACCTTTATTGGGATGAACGCCCAGAATCGGTAGTTGGTCATATCCTGGTATCTATTTATAGTCTTTGAGAACTTTTCACACACTCTAATAAAATTAAAGAACTTAGAAAACAACAAAATTCATACGCTAACTTTGAACTTTGAACCAATCTATATTAAGTAATTATCTTCGGCACCTATGTATCCATATGCAGACCGAGGTATTCCAGCGTATTTATTCACGAAAACAAAATGAAAAATAAAACCCGACGCGTTGTTTCAACTGTCGTAGAGAAATAAACAGAAAAATATACCGAAATTTAGAACGAAAATATTGAGTGTTGTATTAATATAACCGCCCACCTAAAATGTACATATTTTAAAGAAAATAACATGAAAACAAAATAATGTATTAAGCAATATACTATTATTGCTGTGGTAATGGACACAACTTCTCAGTAGGACATTGTATCATAATTTGGCTGGTACGAACGGTAGCTACACGAGCTATCCCATATGAACCTGGATGTAGCTTCTGAGGAAATGTCAGAAACCAATTCAAAGTGTATGGCGAAATAAATGAGAAGGCAGACGTAGGCTTTGGTATACTTAGTGCCCTGTGTTATTAACATGGTGATGTGAGCACGACCACTGAAGGCGACATCAACACATTGAAAAGGCTTCAACCGATTTGAAGGGATAGAAGGCAAATTTTCCATGAACGGTTGAACTGGTTTGGGATATGTTCGAAAGCATTTATTTCATTGTGAGAGCACTCGATGTATTGATCGCCTCGATGAAAGTATCCAGAATTGCTGACAAATAAGGTACTGCAGAACTTGATGACCTGGGTGTAAATATTTTATATGGAAATGACGAATTATAAGATCGGTCAAGGGATGTTGGATGTTTGCTCTCAAAGGAAAGTCCTGAAAGGGCAATTTGACCGCCCACCTTGAGAATATCATCCAAATCAAGGAAAGGATTTAGTTTCCTTAAAGGTTTTGACAAAAGTTTACCCCTTCGAAGATCCATTTGAACCTTTTTTATAAGAAATAATAAGGCATGTGTCAGTTCAGAAATAGTTAACTTGCCATGGCAAGGCATTGAAGAATTTTGAGCATTGAAGCAGAATCTCCAAACGTATGCCAATATCTGTTGAATTTTCGAAAGAGATGAAAACTGCGAAATGAGGTCATCGGTCAAAGATTTCCGAACCGATGTTGAAAAAACAATCTTCCGTGTTTCCTCCAAATGAAGAGAAAGGTCTTCAGTATAGGTGAATAGATTGTTCAGAACTAGATTAGATCTTAACCAAGATGGTCCCGACCACCACTTGGAGTAATTTTCCATAAACGGAGTTAAACCGAGAGAGCCAAAGTCAGCAGGGTTATCCCCTGACTTAACTTGAAACCAGTTTTCGGGAGGAACGAGATCAGAAAACTTAAAAGGTGGATAGGAGGAGACCACAAATGAAATCAGCTTGGCCAAAAACAAAGCAGCACATAGCTCGAGTCGCGGAAGAGATATACACTTAATTGGAGCAATTTTTGATTTTGCGCAAACAAGACAAGTTTCAATTTGTACCGATGAATAAATGAAACGAAAATAGACGACAGCTGAGTAACCCCCTGCACTGCCATCACCGACTTCATGTAGTTCACATCTATTATAAAACGGCCGGAAAATACATCGAGGAATCCGAAGATCTTGTAGATGAGAGATAGGTCGAACCTTAACTGATTCCAACAATTAACGAGGTCAGAAGTAGGGGTCTGGTCCCATTGGAAACCCTGAATCCAAAGAACTTTTATGAGATGCTTCAGGAAGAAAGTAAAAGGTGTTAAAAAACCAAGAGGATCATGAATTCGATCAAGTTGCGATAATATGCTTCGCATCGTGCAAATGGAATCTATTTTAGACTTTGAAAAAGAGAAGGTATCACTATTGGGATTCAAGCAAAGACCTAGAATTTTTATGAATTCACTAGTGGTAAATGAAAATGACTGTATTAACTGGTGTTTCAATGGAATTTCTTCGAGAAGCTTAGGTTTATTACTCGCCCACTCTCGTAGTTCGAAGCCACCCCCATTTAAAAGGGAAATAAGATCATCTCTGAGATCGATGGCCTTTTGAAGATCATCAGAACTCTCAACAATGTCATCGATGTTGATGATGATATATATATATATATATCTATAAATATGTCGTCAAGCAAGAAGGTTGTGTGGAGCGGATCTCTTCAAATTTCGATTCCCGAGTGCGCTTCTTGTAAACGAACAATTATTAAAAGTAATGCAAAATGTAATATTTGCAATAAAGTGTACCATCCTAGTTGTTCAAGTAGAATTGAGAAGTGTTGTGATAAAGATCTGTTCGATTGCACTTCTGGAAATGTATCTCCGATTGCTGAGATTGTAAATGAAAGTATATCTGATGAGTCTACTCAACAAGAACTGCTCTTCAAGATTATATACGAATTGGAGGCGAAAAACACACTACTCATGGAAAATAATCACCTTTTGAAGTTCAGGCTTTCCACCCTCGAGGCTGAAATTTCGAATAAGAACGCCGTGATAATTGATATAAGGAAAATACACAAAACTAACATTAATATGAGAACGGATTTAATTCCACCAGTTCAATCAAGTGCAGCAGGCAGCGAGAATGCTTCTGGTTCTGCAACTGGTGCTCTCACTGTTCCGGAGATTGTCCAAGTGTCATGAACGGGTTGGTCAGGGAAAGTTGACCAATCGTTCACTTATCTCCGGTTGAGATGTTCTTTTAACCCCTGGAAGAGCGGCTTTCCTGAGATCTCGGAGAATTAATAATTATGTAAGTTCACCAAAGATGTTCTACGTAAGTCCGGCCCGTCGCTTCAATGGACAGGTCTTATTAGTTGAATTTCTTTCTCTAGGGACAGGATTAGTTTATTGGGTCAATGAAAATCGATTTAAATTTTAAAACAAAATATAATAAAGAAAAATAAAAAATAACCAAAGTTACAATATGCCTTGAAATGTTGACTCAACGGCCAAAATTTTATAAAAAACAAAAAAATGTCTCAAATAATCTGTTATTCAAACAAACGAAACAATATACCAACGTTGAATTTGGGAGAATCAGGACTACTCAAATAAACTTATTTTCATCGAAAAAAAAACATTCAAACATCAACAAATAAACTAAAAAGTAAATAGCCAAAAACTTGCCCTTATCCCACGATGCTAGGTGAGTATTTTAGGCCCTGCCTAAACCTAGTTTTGATTTTTTTCAAACTGTTCACTCGAAACGTGTAATTCCTTATATAACACTTCACTCCCGATCCGCGAACTCCGATCTAACCTATTTTATTCCAAAGAGATTCTAAAACTTTGTCCCAAAAAAAAATAATCCCTAATTTTCTATTTCTGACCTAAGTCTTCCTTTCTCAGAGCCAAAACAATTCCTTCTTCCAAAAAAACTTGAAATTCCTTCAACTGTCTATCATCTACTAAATTTATTACTCTGATATTGAAAAGGAATTGTTTTGCTCTAAGTCCGGTTTCGCGACCGACGTTCTAATTCTCAACCTTTCTCAATAAGAGACCCTAAGCGATCCTGACTCAAAACTCAAGCCTCATCATTCCTTCTTCATTTTTTGTCAACAGACCTTCAACCTCAGTTCAAACTAGATTTTTATGCAGTCTCAGCAAGAACCATACTTCGAATTTGCCTACAGCCTGACGGATTTTCTGCAGTGTCATATGTGACCAAAAAGCATTTACTGAACTCAGATAAGCCAAGATTTCCCCGTATCTAAATGTATTCTTCTTATCCGTGAAAGATATATCGATTTCACCAGCATGGTGTCGAGACGTCTGGAGACGGTAACTAAGAAAAGCATTGATTGGAAAACAAAACATTCTTATGCTAAGATAAGATCAGTTTACTTAAGGCGCGATCACTCTTTGAATTTAACGTATTTCCTCGGCATAATAATTCTAATAATTTCGGTAATTTTCAAATATCCGCTTTACTACACAAGTACCAGACGGGATTACGAGTGCGACAACTCCTGTGGCGCTCCTGTGGGGAAGGCTAGAGCCAAATATATTCAAGATCTAAAGTGAATAATACAACTGTGAATTCTTCAGAATCAAGGCTCGCCAACAAGTCGGCAATTTCACCCAACTTACAGAGTGAAGAATGAAATACTGTTTTTCATGAAAGAAGGAAACGTAGTCGTGTATTAGTTGTTGAAACCTGCTCTGGATATGCATACTTCGAAGGCATCGAAAAATTCAGTATGTTTCATGTGACAAATTCAAAACCAGAAACCACTGAAGAAAATCTGCACGACTTTTTGAAGGAAAATTTCTCGTCTGTACGTTGCGAGCGACTTACATCAAGGTACCCAGATAACTATTCATCTTTCAAGGTGACTATTCCAATCTCAAACCATGAAGAAGCTTTAAATGGATCAAACTGGCCTAACAGGGCCAGCATTCATCGTTTTTTTCGGCCCAAGAAAATAAGCCGCCCAACAAATTAAGCGTTGATGTAACCGATTAGCAGAGACTTTTACAACTAAATGTTCAGTGTTCAGTGTTGCTTCATTCCGAAGTGGATCCTGACATCGTGAGTGTTGCTGAGCATTGGTGCAACTCTGACAGTGTAAGAAAAATGACTGTGGATGGTTACACCCTAGCTGACTTTTACTGTCGCCCCCATCGAGCACACGGTGGGTCACTGATATATGTGAAGAATGATTTGAAGGTACGAAATTTGTGCGTGTCAAGTTTCTCTGTTGAGATGAATTTTGAAGTAAGTGGTACTATTGTAATGGCAAATAATATCCGTTTAGGTATCATAAGTGTTTACCGTCCTTATACCGGTGACTTTGAAGTGTTTCCTGGCCGATTGTCATATACTCTCAATCATTGTTCAATATTTTTGTATGCGGTGATTTTAACGTTGATAACCTAAAGGTGGATTGTATACACCGTAAGCTATTGTTTGATTTCATAAATTGTTATCATTTTAGTCTTTCCACACAAGATCCAACTAGGATATTTACTGATATAACTGGTCATACGTCCATCTCCAGAGTCAACTATGTTCTTACCAATAATAACCAATAATTCCCAGCATGGCTTCAGATCTGGCCGTTCAACCCAAACGGCAGCTGTTCAATTCACTGAATACATATACGAATGTCTTGATAACGGGTCAGCAAATGTCAAAGTCGGGGATACTCTATCATCTGAGTACACTTTAAAATTAGGAGTACCACAGGGATCCGTCCTTGGACCTCTGTTGTTCCTTATTTTTATCAATGACCTTCCTGCAAGTTTGAAAGATGAATTGTTCAGTTTTTGTTCCCAAAACGAGTTACCATCATTCTCGAAGATGTGTTTAATTATTTTGTTTGCTGACGACACATCGTTTGCTGTTAGGGCTTCTTCTTTCGAAGAGCTCCAAATATTGTGCGAGTTTCTACTTGATTGTTTTGTAAAATGGTGCCGTACAAATAATCTTGTAATTGATATCGGAAAAACTGAATGTATTCATTTTTCATTGGGTAAATATAGTAAGAAACTCGTTCTTCACCATCTAGATACTGTAACCACATCTAAAGATTATGTAAAATTTCTTGGAATTTTTCTGGATGAAGGTTTAAGATGGTTCAGTCACATTGATTTGGTCTGCGGTAAATTGAAAAGTTCATTTTTCGCTATAAGTAGAGTAAGGCACTTGTTTCCCATGTCATCGTTGATCAATATTTATTACAGCTTAGTATATAGCCATATATCTTACAACATCCTACTTTGGGGAAATTCTTCAGAGGTTAGTAGGGTCTTTATTATTCAAAAGCGGATTCTGCGCATGATATTTGATATAACACCAAGGACGTCTTGTAGACCAGTTTTTTTACAAAATGGTATTCTCAAGCTGTCTTGTATTTTCATTCTTAAAACCTTATTATATATTAAGGAAAAAGAGAATAGCATCACAAAATTATCAGCTTTCATAATTACCATACAAGAAGTGGGGGAGTGCTGTTTGTGCCAAAACACAGAACAACAAAATTTGAAATGTCGCCCACATATCAGGGCATAAAATTGTTCAATCATTTACCTTCCCATATTACGTCTCTGAATCTTAGAGAATTCAAGGCCAGTGTGAAAGCTTTATTGTTAAGAAATTGTTATTATACTGTTGGTGAATTTTTAAACGATACATTTGATAATTATTTATGTTAACTTTTTTCTTTTTTTTGTGACTTATCTCACACATAATTGTATGTCTTATGAGATCAATAAACGATTATTATTATTATTATTAATAGTCTAAAGGAGTTAAATCTGGAGAACGTGGTGGCCAAAGATGTGGACCATTGTTCGCCAACCATCGATCTTCAAATAGCCTGTAGAGGATATTTGACACATTGAGTGAATTGTGTGGAGGCGCGCCATCTTGTTGATACCATAAGTCATTATGGTTCTGTACTAGCAGCTCAATTATTTGAGTCAATATGTCAGAATATCTATCTCCTAAGGGAGAACATTCTTTAAATAATGCAAACATGTGTAGTGTTCTATCTTACCAGTTAAAGTCCCATCATAAATGTGAACATCGAGAATTGCGCAAAAAACATTGAAACTCCAGGTCTCTTGAAAGTTCCATTGTCTGAAGTGGTGGTTGTTCTCTTCATCCCAATAATGACTGTTATGCCTATTGAAAGAACCATTCTTTGTGAATTTAGATTCATCTGTCCAAATTATACAGTCCAAAAAGTTTTCATTCTCTTGAAATCGAATCATCGTAGCTTCGCAAAACTCTGTTCTCCTGACGAAATCAGTTTCCTTCAAATGCTGTACCCTATTGAATTTATATGGGTGCATTTTATGTTTTTTTAATATTCTCCAAACACTCGATTGAGATAATCCCAGATCAATCTCGGCATCTTTGAGAGAATTTTGAGGATTCACACGAAAATATGCAAGAACTCTAAATTACGTTGTTCTCATCTTCTACTACACTTTTTTTTCTGTGTATAGTTTTCTTAACGAAAGATCCGACATTTCTCAAGTTTGTCATGGTTCTGTTAATGGTATCTCTCGTTGGTCTGGGTCGGTCAGGAAACCTCTCAATGAACAGTCGAATCGTTCTATCTACAACTTTATTACATTCTCCATGAAGTAGAATGAGATTTAAATAATCTTCATTGGTAAAATTAGGCATAGTGATCGATTTTATAACTTAATAATCACCAAATTAATAGTAAACACAAAATGCTACTGAATAAAGAGGAATTTGGCAGATGTAATTAATGATATCTATCATTAAAAAAAAAATGTAAAACATGGTAAGTTTTTGCATAATATGGTTCATAAGGAATTATTTATTTATCACTGGAGAGAAAACCGATGGCCGATTAGTTGAAATAAAGAGGTTTCCGATACAAATTCGAATCAAAATTCGCCATCTATTTAGGAACAACCTGTAACTTTTTTCTCTTGCATATTAGGGTAGTAAAATCTAAAACATGGTTTAAGTAACAGTTCCTGAAAATTTCATCTTTTTGGCGTGAAGGGAAAAGAAATAGCTGAAAATTCAAGACGAAAAACAGTTTTTTGTGAATAACTCAGAAAATATCCAGTTTAGGACAAGGGTGTGATGCATACACTCACATTATTTTTTAACGTAGATTCAATATCTGCCATAAAAAAATTGGGTTCTAATTTGAAAAAATTGATTTTTCACGATTTTGTCATCCCTAACTTTGAAAGCGATTTTTTCACCCCCTGTATCATGAATCGCGATTTCGATTTTTAAAGTGGATACATCAATCTTACATCTTGAAAAATCCCAAAAATGAAAATTTTCCATCCAAAAACCTCGAAGTAATTCTTGTTTCAGCGGAGCTCTATTTTCGATTTTTTTTTTTCGAATTTTCCCGCTCAGAGAGAATTTTCCAACCAAAACTGAAAAATGTTACATCAAAATAACTTGAAATTTTCTAAGGAATCTATTTCTTCAATAAAAAAATGGTGTTCTAATTTGAAAAACGGAAGTTGACGTCTTTTCCGGAAAAACCGGAGGTGTATCATGAATCGCGATTTCGATTTTTAAAGTGGATACATCAATCTTACATCTTGAAAAATCCCAAAAATGAAAATTTTCCATCCAAAAACCTCGAAGTAATTCTTGTTTCAGCGGAGCTCTATTTTCGATTTTTTTTTTCGAATTTTCCCGCTCAGAGAGAATTTTCCAACCAAAACTGAAAAATGTTACATCAAAATAACTTGAAATTTTCTAAGGAATCTATTTCTTCAATAAAAAAATGGTGTTCTAATTTGAAAAACGG
The DNA here is from genome assembly GCF_914767665.1 of Harmonia axyridis. NCBI lineage: Eukaryota > Metazoa > Arthropoda > Insecta > Coleoptera > Coccinellidae > Harmonia > Harmonia axyridis. The sequence continues at coordinate 10,338,521 of NC_059506.1, forward strand.
AAGTTGACGTCTTTTCCGGAAAAACCGGAGGTGCTCATGCCTTGAAAATATTTTAGATTTCATCAGCATCGTGAAATACTTATAAGTGCTGAATTTCATGAACATACGTTCAGTAGTTTCCCGTACAGGCAAAAGTCGGGGATAATAAAAATAACAATATACAGGGACTTTCACGAGGAACCTCACCCATATTTATGGGTGAGGCTGAAAAAAATTACCCAAGAGAACATTTTGGTAAATACTTATTTCGCTCTATTCCATAGCTGTATGTCTTATGCCATAATTATCTGGGGCGATGCGTCGGAGGCAGATCTGGTTTTCCTGAAGCAGAAGAGAGCCATAAGAACAATTGCGGGTATTAATAACACCACTTCCCGCAGGGAATATTTCAAAAAATTGAGAATACTTACCTTCTATTCCCAGTTCATTTTTTCATGTCTAAATTACATTCATGAAAATAAACACAAATATTTTACGACGGGCGAATTCCATCAATACGCTACTCGCAATAGAAATGATCTCTGTATTCCATATCATAGGATCAAAAATGCACAAAAAGCCACTAACTATTTAGGCATAAAGTTATATAACCATCTTCCTGTGGACTTCAAAACTCAAGATGGTTTCGAAAGACGTCTCCGAAATTTGATGATTTCGAAGGCCTATTATTCTATTGAGGAGTTTCTGTCCGATGTTCTTCAGTGAAATTCTCAATACTCGTAATGAATATAATAATACATGTGTATTCATTTTTGATACTGTTTTCTATTTCAAATGTTTTGGTATATATATTTTTTTTGACTATTAATTGTTACCTTTGGCTTTGTAACTATTTGTGAAATAAATTTGATTTGATTTGATTTGATATGTTGGATTGTCTCATTCGTTGGACACCCATAATGGCATCGATCGTCAGTAAGAGTTCGATCCTTTATGATATGCTTGCAGTAATTTCTTGTTGAGATCACTTGATCTTGGATGGCTAAAAAAAATCTGGATACATCGCACCTGATGTGAGCCAATAGTTCGACGCTTCAATGTCGACATGATCCTGGTTCACCTCGTTGAAATGTCGTCCATTTAGGGGCTTTTCTCTCCATCTTTGCAGTTTTTCTTGGATTGTCTGGTGGTTGTATGACAATTGCTCCTTGTGGAGTTGTAAAGGTGTTGATTCGTCTGCTTCACACAGTACTTTGTATATCTGTGACGTGCCTGATTTGTCTTTGAAGTATGTTCGTAGGCATACTTAGAGGTCTAGAAGACCTCTGCCTCCTTTATTCCTTGGCAATGTCGTCCTTTCAATGCTACTTTTCGGATGGTGCTTGTGTGCTTTTGTCATCAAGGTTCTCATTTTGCGTTGCAGATTTTCTATAACTGTTTTGCTCCATGGAATTATACCGAAAGAGTATGTTAGAATTGAACATGCATATGTATTGATAGCTCTCGTCATGTTCTCGCTGTTGCGGTTTGTTTTTAAAATTTTGTTGATTTTCCTAATGAACTCAGTTGTTAAGTCTTCCTTCATTTTTTGATGGTTTATTCGTCGATTTTGTTTCATTCCTAGGTATTCATAGAGATCGTCCGATTTCATTGCTTCTATCTCCTGTCCATTGGAAAGAGCGATTGGTTCATCTTGGGTTTTTCCTCGCACTACGCTGATAGTACGACACTTGTCCAGTCCGAATTTCATCCCCACGTCTTTCGAAAAATTTTCCACCAGTTTGACCATAATTTGCAAGTAGTTTTTGTTGCCTGTTATAAGTTTTAAGTCATCCATGTATAGCAAATGATTGAGTGCAATAGTATTTCTATTTCCTTTGACATTGAAACCTTTTTCAGTAGCATTCAGTTGTTTAGAAAGGGGTTCAGCGCCAAGCAGAACCCAAGGAGATTCATTGAGGTTCTGCTTGGCGCTGAACCTCAATGAATCTCCTTGGAAAATTCCCCTTTTTATTGTGATCTCTTTAGTAGTTATGTTCGCCGTAGAGAGTTCGATATTCGTTCTCCAGTTGCACATTGCATACTTTAGAAAGTTTATTGTAATTGGATCGATCTTGTATATTTCCAAAATGTTTGTCAGCCACCCATGTGGAATAGAGTCGAAGGCCTTCTTATAGTCAAAATATGTAATAAAAAGATTTCTGTGTTTTTTGAAGGCTGTGTGTTGCAGATCCTTCGGTAGGAGGTTAGTGGTCCCTGTTGTTGAAAATTTGGGCATTTCCGTTGGATTACTTATAACACCATTTATGGTTTCAACAAGCCTGCCGTGTATACACTAAAAATTTTTCAACCAAAAGTTGTAGATTCCATCTGGGCCGGGTGATTTCCAATTGTTTGTGTTTTTCAATATTTCATGGAATTCTTCATAAGCTGCGTTATGCGGCATGTGTTCTATTGTCTCACAGGATTTTCTTCACTTCTTATCCAATCAGCCTGGGGGTTGTAGGGGGTTGATGTAGCTAGTTGATCTGTCCGAAAATTCTCAATATCCTCGACGGTTGGATAACTTCCTGGTGTTGCTGACATATTATTGTTTATCATTCTATAGAATTTTCTGTCGGAGTTTTCAAAAATCATATTATCCTGTTTTCTTCTATAGCTCTCATTGTATCTTGTGAGTCTTTCGGAGTACACACTAAGATTTTGTTTCAGTATGTCTAAAATTTGTTGGGCATTTTCATTGTTTGGATCATACGTTGTATGTTGCCGGTGACGATCCATTATTATATTCACTATTTTTTGTAGTTTCCTAGACGGCGAAACTTTTGCAAACTGGGTGAGCCTCCCAATATCTTGGCGGATGCACTGAACTTTGTCTTCTAGCCTTTTTTGCCAGTGTGGTTTATTTTATTGTTTTTCTCTGGCTGGTTGCTGACTTTTAGGTTTTGGCTTCACATCTAGCACTGTTGCTATTGAAAATGCTGCACAGTATATGATGAGGTGTAATGATTCGAGATTATGGTAGTTAGAAAGATACTTGGGTATAATCTCCTTGTTGGTCATGACCAGAAGATGGGATAGTTTCTTGGATGTCCTCAATCATGGCAGACTCGGTCGTCTCAATGGATCTGTGTCCTCAAAATCTACAACGCATCTATCCATTGTGGCAGGTACTCTGGATTCTGGAAGCTCTTCAAGTTTCCAAAAGGCCTTTAAACTTGCATTCAAAGATGAATCTAGAGTCACATGCGATGAATTCACCACATTACTGTAACGTTGTGAGTTTAATTCTTAGGTAGAACATCTGTTGATTTCACATCTGTTGATATTACTGATAAAATAAATCAGTTTTAATCCAAACCTCGTTTGAGATACATCCCAGTTACCTAAATTATCACAATTACAAGAAAAATGAGTCCCACCTATCAATACCCAACCGAAAACAGTTTCGAGCGCTGAAGGTTCTCTTACCTTACCCTTATGACGACAATCTAGAAGTAAAGAAGAACATATTTCTGCTCCCAGTAGTATGCCAACACTACCAGGTTTGTTGGAATTCGGATCCGCCAACTTCAGTGATTTGTGAGATGAAAATATTGTTGTAAAATTCGGAAGATCTGAACAAATTTTGGGAATCACGACAGCATCGAATGTGAAGGTTGGGTGCATAATTCCTCGAGGACGGATAGTGCAAGTGACAGAAGAAGATGATGGGGATGATCTTTCTCCTATTTTTATTTATTTGAACATAATAATAATACATTTTATTACATTATAGAAAGGAATGTCCAATTCAAATAAACAATCAAGAACAGAGGCTCATACAAAACAGAATATTGCCTGTGTGTTCTATTCCTTTAATGCATAGAAATGATTTGAATGAAGGAATTCCCAGTGAAGCAACACACTTTCTGATGATTATATTAGTTTGTGAATCACTGTCTAAAAGATCTCTCACAGTTTTATAGTTGCCCCAAGCATTAAAAATATCTACCTGAACTGTAGCGAGTAGAACACTACTACTTGAAGATGCAATGGTAGTGAAACTCTGAGCAGAAACACATAAATTCATGTCAGAAGATAATGAGGTGTGCTTTTCCTTTTCATCGGAATTGATATGGAGCAGAGAATGGTGTCTCTTAGAGCAAGAGCGACAACTGGATTCAGAAGCACATTTCGAAATGGCATAATTTTGTTTGAGTTTATTAGTACTCATAGTGAAGATTTTGAATTGAATTAGGTGTAAATGTGAGGTCAAATTGTAATGCAACACTCAATGTGGAATATAAGCTGATAAGAAAAATTGAAAGAATTGAAAGTGAGATAAGGAAATGAAATAATTTCGAAGCAATCGCCGGAGCAACGGAAATTAAAGAAAATTTGGCTCGAATTGGACCAATGTAACGATAGCTCAGTAAAATATGAAATTTAGAAAAACAACAAGAAAATACAAAAGATACGCTGGAAGCACTCGAACCTACCTTTGTTGAGATGAACGCCAGAATGGGTAGTTGGTAATATCCTGGTATCTATTTGTAGTTTTTGAGAACTTTTCACACACTTTAAGAAAATTAAAGAACTTAGAAAACAACGAAGTTTATAGGCGAACTTTGAACTGGGTTACGCACCATTAATTCCGTGAAATCCAATCTACAGGGTGTCCCGTAAAGACCACGTCAAACCGAGGGAGAATGTAGATCAAAGGATAACCCAACTGCTATGACAAAATTCCCATTATGAAAGTCTTACCGTTTTCGAGTAATTTTTTTTTTTTTTAAATAATGAATTTTTGTCCCTTTCAATAGTTTTTTCCTTACGGTTGGTATAATTTTACACCTTTTTGTTTAATTTCTTCAGTAAAATATTGCTGAAGAATGATTTTAACGTTTACATCTGGATCTGCATGATGTTTCCGCAAAATTTGCCGGCAAAATTGAATTTTGTTGAGGTGAATAATTATGCGAGTAATATTTTCGCACGTAAACAATGGCTATTGTTCACAAAGTAATGCAACATCGAAGATTTCTTAACAGAATTGACAAACTTGATTTTGTTAGAAACGTAGCCAATTGGATAAAACAGCCATATCTTTTTTCTTTGAATAACAAATGACTTGTGTGATGCCTTTTTAAATCACTATAAAATAGACAATTTATTGGTGTAATGTGCAGCAGCAGCTCGGTACATTTTGGTTCCACTACGATGGGCTAAACTTCATGAACAAAATAATCCACTACCAAAATTTCTAATAAAAATATTTCTCATAGCCCCCCTTTAAAATATTTGGAGGATGTTTTTAATGTAAACGTTAAAATTATTCTTCAGCAATATTTTACTGAAAGAAATTAACAAAAAGGTGTAAAATTGTACCAACTGTAAGGACAAAACTATTGAAAGGGACAAAAATTCATTATTTTCCAACAAAAAAAAATATCTCGAAAACGGTAAGACTTTTACAATGGGAATTTTGTCATAGCAGATGGGTTATTCTTTAATCTACATTCTCCCTCGGTTTGACGTGGTATTTACGTATATTAATTATCTTCGGCATATATGTGTCCATATGCAGGCCGAGATATTCCAGCGTATTTATTTACGAAAACAAAATGAAAAATAGAACCCGACGCGTTGCTTCAACGGTCGGGTCGTAGAGGAATGAACAGAAGAATATACTGAAATTTAGAACGAAATCAAATTAACAAAATATTGAGTGTTGTATTAACAGGTAATTTATAAATTTTGTGCCAGAGATGGTTTCGAACGTTAAGGTTCGACGACTCACTGATAAAGAATCCGTCCTCAAATTAGATTCTGTCCGTCCGGCCGTGAACATGATAAAGCTCGAACGGAGAGACATTGAAACTTGTAATTTTTAGGGTATCTTTAAATATCGAATGTCGTTGTTAAGTTAGTCAAAATCCGACAAGGAATTCCTTAAATATGGCCGTTCAAATTTTTTTCTAATTACTATCGACTCGATTGAAATTGAATGTTGCATTTTAATGCTGAATAACAATTTCAAGATCAAATATTGTGCCAAAAATTGTGGACAAAATTTGATCACAACTTTCGATTTTCAAATTAGAACCCTATTTTTTTGTGATTTCGTTAGATTCTACGGTGAGAAATAAGGGTAGTGACCAAACATGATTATGCTCTCAAATTCAATAATTCAAGAGTTATTCGAGATTTTATGAATTTATGTTATAAGTAGGGTCAATTTCATTCGATCTGTTTCCAGACGGACTAGCCATATTACTCTATGACCATAGAAATTTAAATATCTAATTACTTTACATGTGATAGAAGTTTTCATTATCAAAGCTACACTAATTTGATTTCACGAATTGAATTTCCGATATTCAAATAACAAAATTCTGGATATTTTTTTCTCTAATTATGTGGCGAATCAGTTCATTCCGGCATTTCTTGTGGAACAAAATAGACTGGAACGGATTTATTTATTATCTGTCAAATTTGTTACACAAAAAACTGTTCTGCCAACCAACATTCTTCAACGCAAAAATCACTAATAGATATTTATGAAAATTTCCGTTAATTTCAATTAGAAGGCAGTGAATTCGGGAGAATAATGTTTAAAACTCGTACAGAAGGCTCATTCTACCACTCGTTCATTTTGAATTCTTGGAATAATATCAATAACTTCTGCACTTGTATCATAAATATCTAATTCCATATTCACGATTAACGCAATAGAATTATTGGTAGAACTCATCGAATTTCAAATCAGAAATTTCCTCATCTTCTTGAAAGGATGTTTCATACTTTATGAATATCCATTATACCTACTGGAGTATAGTATATCCAAAGTCACTTGAACTAGTCCATAAAAACGCTTGGCCATAGATGTTCCTTTGAGGTGGATACCGCGATCTTCTAAATACCGGGGTTTATTTGAAAGTATAGTTAGGCAATAAATTCACTGGCCCCCAAGGGAATCTCTGGAAATTTGGACAAACCTTGTTTAATCGAAATATTTATCTTCCTCCAAGTGACTTTGGATATAGTATACCTACTTGGAAGGAAAAAACCTATACCTACCAAATGAGATAAAATCATTCAGGACTCCTCTGTGTGCCAATTCTATTCATATAAAAAAGCGGTTGAATACTTTTTGGGCCGTATTCATAAAACTAAAGAATATCCTCATACTAATAATGATAACTCATAATGATAACCTCATACTGGCAAGAATATCCTCCAAGAATAAGTAAATGGTTGTTGGCATGTTGGCTTGTGACTGTGTGTGATCTTCTTCTGGCACTTCTTCTTCAGGTGCTGCAAAATCGATACCTTTCAAAGTTTTTGCCACGTTATGAAGCACAATACAGGCAACAATTATTTTTGGCACATTCTCCAATTTCACTCGGAAAACATGTTGCAGAATAGGAAATCGACGTTTCAGATGACCAAAATAACGTTCAATTATTACTCACTCTTTTTTCAAAAGTTTATTATAATTTATTTCAGCACCTGGAGCAGGGTTTCGGAATGGAGTCACGAGCCACGGCTCTATACCATATCCAGCATCAGCAAGTAGCACGACGTTGTTTTTATTTTGTAATTGAACCCTTATTTGTGAATTTCTCCATATTCTTGAATCGTGGACCGAACCAGGCCAACTAACGTTGGTACTAGTGAACATTTCTCTTGCATCACAAGTGGCTTGCACATTCAGTGTAGGACAACCTTTCCGGTTGACATACTCATCACCATGGCGAATTGGGTTCAGAATTCCTTCGTGGGTACAGTCAATTACGCCAAGTGCTGTTGGAAACGGCTGTGACGGCAGTCACTGTACAAGATAATGTAGCTTGACTTACACCCAGTTCTTGACCAATGCCTTTCTGACACCCAGGATCACTGAGATAGCGTAAACATATATGCATTTTTAGGACAGATGAGAACGCACCTCCTCGAGTTTCAGCATTATTTATTCCCAAAAATCTGTTAGCAAGCCATTGCACATTTTCCTCTTGAAACCGATATAATTCTTTGAAATCACGAACAGGAGTTGATGAATGCTCTTTGTAGTGTTTAACCTCTGTCAGTTCCATGTTTCCAACTTCTGCCATCGCTACAACTGATCACTATACGACTGAGTCTGTTACTGACCACACTCGAAATTATTGAAGGATATCCTTTTCATTTAGAGTAAAAGGTAACGTTTATGAATAACCAAATACTTTTTGTGAAGGATATGCTCATACTATATTAGTATAAGGATTTACTCGGAATATTATGAATGCGAGTTGAAAGATTTCCTTTATATTCTGCAAGTATAAGCATAATCTTTTTTTTATGAATACGGCCCTTTATGAATTCAGGAAAAAATCAGCTTGGTGATGAAAAGGGAATAACAGAAAATTTGGAATATACTACGGAAATATCTTCACGTCAATTGGTGGTTAATGTGGATATTTTTGATTGAATGCTCGACAAGTGCTCGAAACAATTCTGTTGCATTCACCGTGGATATGGAATATAGATCCAGAATTTCATTGTTTGAATAACGTGAATCGTGTAATTATAATTTACTAGCTTCAAAAATGAGTACACCTGTCACTTTGAATTAATTGCATATTTTAATTTCTATGATCATAGAATACTGATTTGAAACGCACTATAGAAACAGATTGAATGAAATTGACCCTACGTATAACATAAAATCTCGAATAACTCTTGAATTATTGAATTTGAGAGCATAATCATGTTTGGACACTACCCTTATTTTCCACCGTAGAATCCAACGAAATCACAAAAAAATAGGGTTCTAATTTGAAAATCGAAAGTTATGATCAAATTTTGTTCAGAAGTTTTGGCACAATATTTGAAACACACCCTGTGATGATATTTCTCAAATTCAAGATATGCACGATATTCCAACATCATCCTAGTTTGATAAAGTGAATTGAGTATACGCATCGGATATTCACAGTAAAAATAATTCACGTAATAGTGACTATGGAAATTCTCTCTTTTTTTCGGTTTTTCCTTAATATTTTGAAAACTATGAGAAGTAACGCAATAATTTCAGAAAAGAGTAATTGAAAATGGAAATCTTGAAAATATCTAAGACATAAAATGAAAACATAATTTTTGTGGTCTTTAGGAGGTTAATCAATAAATTATTCATTAGTTATTCCCCTAATAAATGGTATGACTAACGCATTAATTAACCTCCTAAAGACCACAAAAATTATGTTGATTCAGAAATCTTATTTTAAAATTGACAGATTATACAGTCGAGTGAAGGATAGGATGACTGTTGATAATATGAGTGGTGTGGTATATTGTATTTCTTGTTCAATATGTTGAGGTGTATATTGGTCAGACGTCTCAGCTTTTGAAGAGAAGGATTGCTCAACACAAAAGCGACATCAAGTCAAGTATGATTTGTGCCCTAGCAGACCATATCCGGGACAAAGATCATCCAATGAATTATCATTCCACTAAAATCCTAGAATGTGAAGTTAGTGGAAGAAAAAGATATTTCTTAGAGATGTATCATATCAAACACCAAACCTGTTCGATGAATTACAGAAGGAATGTAAACAATATTAGCTCCATCTATTCTTATTTGATTCATTATAACCAGTTCAGTGGGATTGAATTAGATGGATCATATGGAGGGAGAATTTCCACAAGTTCTGCAGTCGTAGGGATAACGTAAAAATGAATTCTGTGTTCTAGACTATTTCTGTGAGAGGGGATTGGATTCGGTTCATGGAATCTTTTAACAATCGCATTTGTTCTGAGTTCGGTGAGAGTGAATTACTGCGACCAATGTGATTTAATGCTATTCTATGTTTCATCTGTCATGTGCGTGTATTCTGTGGCAAGTCTGATTGACAACCTCTCATTTTGTTGATTAATCTGTTTACCTTATTTACTTATTATAATTGAATTCTACTCCTTTGCTAACGAAGTATCAGATCTTTTTCCGCTGAAGTTGTTGATGTTCTTGTTCGTTGCTTTCTTGAGAACTATTGGTTTGTAATCAAATAAGATTCTTTACAACTCTGTATTTCGGTATGTACTATTTTTACATGTTTTGTGGTTACCATGTTTTGACTGTTTTCTATCGCTACTGTAGAGTCCTGAAGAAGGTCCCCATCGGGATCGAAACGTCGACTAAATGAAGTAAAGAGTGACATTATAACACTTATCAATTTCCCACACTCCTTATCAAACTCAGGAAACTTCGGTTGAAATATATGTACAAGTCAAAGACTCACCCATATATATATATTTATATATATATATATATATATATATATATATATATATATATATATATATATATATATATTCGGATAGATTTCCGCGGTAGGAAATATTTGAACTTTGTGTGTTCCGGATTGGACCGCGTCTAATATTTTGTCGTGTTCGACGTTTCGGCTCCGATTTTGGAGCCATTTTCAAGAACCGTTGACTTTACGCCGGGGTCTCAATCTGCCTACTCCCCAGGTATATATATATATATATATATATATATATATATATATATATATATATATATATATATATATATATATATATATATATATATATATATATATATACGCAGGGAGGCGTAAGCTTTCGGGGAGTGACGGCCCCGCGTACCCGAGTCACCCCGGATCTCCAGGTTAGCAACCTGGAATCCGCTGATCATGTTGCTCCTATAACTAGAAGTATGAATCAGGGCGGTAGAGGGCAGCGGGCTGGCCCTCTTCGGAGCCGTCCGGAGGTAGAGCCCGATGGGGATAGCTGCGGGGCGAGCGGCGCAGCCCCCCATGATGGCACCGTAAGCCCAGATTCGAATCGAATGAGAAGACCAAGAAGAAGTACCAGCTTGGACGGGATAAGAAACCGTTCCGCTGAACTTACAAGAAGAGACGGGAGAACTCGCTGGACAGAGAAAGAAAATATTCTCCTAATGAGAGTTCATTATATAGCAGAGGATCTTCAACAAACTTCCAACAGAACATACCGAGAGATACTCACTACAACGTGGAATGATATCAACCCGAACAAGATATCATACCCAAATCTCCTCTCAAACAGAGTCCGATGGATCCTTCAAAATGCAAAGTTCTCAAGTGTTGAGCTGGCAAACATCAAAAGAAGCTACAGACCCCACACACCAACACCAACCCAAGATCTCACAGAAACTGAGGAAGTCAATCGAGAAAACCAACATCAACAAAACCCTCAGATAAAAAACACCAGCAAAGTCTTCAACAGATATTTGCAATTGTATAGCAAAATCTCCCCCCAAGATAGACCTGGAATCCCGAGACTAAGAGGATCTCGAAAAATCTTTGAAAGCGTGGAAAGAACAAACGAAGTCATAAGAATGCATATAAATAACAACTCAACTCTTGAAGATATTGTGGATTTTGTCTATGCCGGAGCCATCACAGTGTGTGAAGAGAACAACATAGGACGAAAAACAAAGAAACGAGAGACGGAAACACAAAAAGACCCTCCATGGAAAGCTCGTCTGGAAAAGAAAATAAACGGTATTAGAAAAAGAATTGGCACACTTCATACTTACCTAAACACCACTTCACCATCTAGAAAGGTAATTAAAAGAGCACTCCACATTGCA